>NW_027544758.1:0-449 GCF_008692635.1 Crocuta crocuta
TTGCCCAGAGGAGCATATTGATTATTTGAATAAATTTATTTTCAGGAATTTACTAAAGCAAAGGATGGGTTTATTTGCTGTTTTACATCTTTAATTCCTTGTGCAAAAATGTTCCTGAACAAATAAGAGAGTTGACACAAGTATTCTTAGTTCACAGTCTGGAGCTCTGTTGTCAATCCAGGTGTTCTCAGTTCTGTTTGCCGTTTCACTGATAGCAATAGTGGGAATTTTTACATTTAGTAAAGCCATAGTTAGACGTTGTACGTTAGCTAGTACTCTGGGATTCTACATATTTTTAGTTATTCTCAAAGGCTCCTGAGAGGTTAAATTTATTGGTAATGATTCCATACTGCCATTTCATATAGTCATTACTCACAGCTACATCTCTAGAATACAGATATAGTCATTAATACATTAAAACACAAAGTTGATATTCAATACATACTTTT
>NW_027544759.1:0-449 GCF_008692635.1 Crocuta crocuta
AGACCCTCTCCCCCTGCCTGCCTTCCCTCCCAGAGCGAGTCAGGCTGGTCCCTGCCCCAGGGCCTTTGCACCTGCCTTCTCTCCATCTGTGGTATTCTGTCCCAAGTCTTGACATGGCAGTCCCTCCTCTGACTACCTGATTTAATGGCACCGCCCATCCAGGCCCTCTGGCCCTCTGCTCTTTAGTGACCCGGGTGTCTTTCCCGGCCAGACTCACACTCCATGGGATCAGGAGCCGCGTGTGCCGCGTTCAGTGCTATAGCTCCAGAGTCCAGAAGAATGCGTGACAGTGGGAGTGGCTGACTGGAGGAATGGAAGAAGGTAGATGGTCGAGGTCCTCAGGTACTGGAGAAGGCTGTGGGGGGCAGGGGGCTTGGTCCGCAGGCCTCCCGGGGCTCCGGCCCTGAGCGCTGGCGGGGGCTGGGTGAGGTCAGAGCCCCAAGGCGGCC
>NW_027544760.1:0-449 GCF_008692635.1 Crocuta crocuta
GTGGGGCTTGAATTCATGAACTGTGAGAACATGACGTGCGCCAAAAGCAAGAGTCCGATGCTTAACCGACGGAGCACCTGGGCACCCCTCCTTGGTGTATTTCCAAAGGATTTTTCCCCTCTTCCTGTTAGGAACGTGAGGCACTCTTTCATGGGTCTTTCCTAGTAGAACTTGGTGGAGCTCGAGAAGGTACAGCTCACAACGAAAGTAGGACTAGGTCCCTGGGAGTTTTCAATTCGGAAGCTGGCCGCGTACAGCTTCTGTCCAGTAGTGCCTCGATGGCACCTTTTGTCTTCCTCCCCATCCCTAAAGCCAGGGACTTCTGTTCCCAGTAAGCTGGGCTTCCTTGAATTTGCTGGTCTCTTCAATTGTAGGGCTTTACTCTGCCCCATCACTTCAGTTCTCTCACTAAGAAAGATTACTCATTTTTCAGTGCATTCAGCTTTTTT
>NW_027544761.1:0-449 GCF_008692635.1 Crocuta crocuta
AGCAGACAGAATATCAGAGTCTTAGAAAGTAAGGGGAGAAGGAAAGCTTTGCCCAAAGGCGCATTGGAGGATGAGTGCGGCGACGATGGGGGGGCCCTTGTTCTCTACGGTGCTGGTCCCCTCCCCCTCCCCCCTGCTGCCTTCGCGGGTGCTGCCCTCACCGGTGGGTGGGTCGCTCTGGGTGCTGGGTGGCCCACGCCTGATTGGCTGGACTTCACGGGGTGAGGAGTCGGACTGTGGTCATTCTGTCCCTCGTAGAACATCAGTTTTATGGTTTGCTTTTTTAGTTAGGTATTTTGATTGTTCGATTCCTGAGGGGGACCTGAGGGGGGGTCGGTGGTGTCCGGCACATTCTTGAGAGGGACCTTGCGCCCGAGGGGTTTCCAAAGTGCGTGTTTTTCCACCCAGACACCCCGGGTCCTAACCTTTCCCTCCCCGCCCATTTTATC
>NW_027544762.1:0-449 GCF_008692635.1 Crocuta crocuta
CTCTCTCTCTCTCTCTCTCTCTCAATCTTTATCTCAGCAGCTTCTAAAAGACCAAACTTATTCTAATAAGAAATTCCTATTACATTTTTGTTTCTCATCATTTAAACTAAAATTGGGCATGGTTAGCTTTGATACAAACAAAACGATGCTAACTTACCTGGAACATCTCATTGATTCCTTCTCCGGTTTGTGCTGAAGTTTCAAAGTACAAGAATCCTTTGCTTTCAGCCCAGAGACGCCCTTCACTTTCATCCACACAGCGGTGCTTGGTACAGTCAATCTGAAGTAGAAAGTTGGGGGACAGAGACAAGACCCCAAACATGAGCCACTAAAATGGGCCCAGTGAGGTCTTCATCAGTTCTTTATTGAAGCAAAAACTACTCCTAAATGAACTCCCAGCACTAGTATATGCAATTATAAGGACCAAAGGGCCAAAAAAAAAAAAAAAA
>NW_027544763.1:0-449 GCF_008692635.1 Crocuta crocuta
ACTCTAAAGTGGGAATGGGAAGATATGGTAGCGCTGTGTTAGTCGGGGTTCTGCAGTTTAATTTCCAGATGAAGACAGTAAGCACATCATTCTCCCTCCTAACATGGCACAGCTGTCTGTGTACAGCTCAACCATACTAATCCTCTGCCCAGGGAGGGTGCGACCTTCTTATGCTATGCCCACACGTTGCTTTGATACCCTGGAACTTACGTCCTATGATGGGACGTTAACTCTTATCAAAGCTCCTATATACTGTTACACGATTAGAAGACAAGGAAGGGAAGAAGAGAAATTTATCTGATATTCACGCATACGGGGTGTAGGCGAGGAAGGTGCCAGTGGGGTGGATTCTTGGGCTGGGGCTTTTCTGTCCGGTGCTAGAACGTTTCCTGGTTTTGCAAAGGCCCATGGACAGGTGCTCATGTGGCAAACCTTTCTCCTCTTGCAGC
>NW_027544764.1:0-449 GCF_008692635.1 Crocuta crocuta
TTCTCCTGTTTAAGGATGGACTGTTCTGAATATATCTTTTAAGTCTATCTGGTCTAACGTGTCCCCCAAAGCCTTTGGTTTATTGTTAATTTTCTGTTTTGATGATCTGCCCGATGCTGTACATAAGGTGTTAATGTCCCCTACGTTTATCATATTATTATCAAATAGTTCCACTATGTTTGTTATGAGTTGTTTTGTATATTTTGGGGCCTTCATGCTGGGTGCATACATATTTACAATTGTTACATCTGGATGGATTGTCCCCTCTATATTGATATCGTGGCCTGCTTTGCTCTTGTGACAGTCAAGTGTGTCTGAAACAAGTATTGTTACTCTTGTTTTTGCTTTGGATGGATTCTTTCTTCTACAGGTTGCAATCTACTGTTGATACTGTCCAGTATAATTTTCACTTCAGTTACTGTCTTTTCAACTCCGATTGGACTTCTTTT
>NW_027544765.1:0-438 GCF_008692635.1 Crocuta crocuta
CACACACACACACACACACACACACACACACACACACAGTCCCTGGGGATCAGAGACGCAGGCTCTGATTCCATAGATCTGGCCTAAAAGTTTGCATTTTTAACAAGCTCCTCGCTGAGATCAATTTCCCTGGTCCCCTGAACACACTTAGAGTAAGTAACGAGGTGCCGGGAGGATGGTGCCTTCGCTCAGGGACAATTTTACTTCCCCCCCAACCGCTATAAACAAAAGCAGGTGTAAATGACCCAACTCGGCGGCCTGGGAAGTTTGGTGAAATGACCCAAGCTCCGGGCTGGTGACCAAGTGGCTGCATCGGGCGCTCCTTGTCCGGAACCGCCTTCTGCCTCCCCTGAGAGCGAGCAGTGTGCTAGGGTTCATTGGGGTCAGTGGTCCCCACAGAGGGGAGGGCTGGTCAGCAGGCCCCCGGTGTATAAGATG
>NW_027544766.1:0-449 GCF_008692635.1 Crocuta crocuta
GCAGGATGAGGCATCTCTGGGCATGCGCGTCGCGTGGGGGTGGGACTTCCGGGCTCTTCCCGGGGACGAATTTGGCATCAGGTTTGTTTATCCTCAGAGATTCAACAGCGAAGGTTCGGAGTCGAGGTGACAGTCTGTCAAAGTTCGAAAGGAGGCGCTGTCCTTACGTTAAGACTGGGACCTGCGAGTCTCCGACGCCGTCAGCGCTGCCCCGCGCCCGTTCTGCCCACAGAATCCGATGGCGGCGGCCGCGGAACCCGCGCCCGGGAACCCGCGGCAGGTAATCGCGGGGCCCCGCGCCCACCTCAACACCCTCAAGGCCAGAGCGGCAGGCGCGTGTTCGCGTCCCTGCGCCCCAGCCCTCGGTATCCGAGCAATTTACGCTCTCGTGGACGGAGACCCGGTGTCTGAGCGCAGCTGATGGGGTGCGGGAGCGGGCTGCAGGGGAG
>NW_027544767.1:0-449 GCF_008692635.1 Crocuta crocuta
GTATAAACAAATACTACAGTGTGAAAAGTGCTCTAAGAGACGTCTAAGGTGGACACGTAGGGGTTTTGGCTGCCGGGCCCTACTTGGTTGGCCTCTGGTTCCAGACCCCTGGTTTCCCTCCAGAAGCTGCCCCTCCCCATTCTAGACCCTCCAGCTCCAGGTGTTGTGGCCATGTGACTCAGGCTGGGCCAGTCAGAGCTGTTGACCCCCTGGTTCATCAGTGATTGGTTCAAGGATCAGCACATGACCAAGCTGGACCAATGAGAATCAATTCTGTGGCTTCTGTAGGGCTACTGGAAGAGTGAAGCCTCCACTGAACTTGGAGCTAGGAGGGTAAGGAAGACACTCTTCCCACGAGCACTGGGTGTTGTATGTGAGCAATGAATCACGAGAATCTACCCCCTAAAACCAAGGGCACACTGTATGTACTGTATGTTAGCCAACTTGAC
>NW_027544768.1:0-448 GCF_008692635.1 Crocuta crocuta
CAGAATCCAAAGCAGGCTCCAGGCTCTGAGCTGTCAGCAGAGACCCCGAAGGAGGGCTTGAACTCACGAACTGTGAGATCATGACGTAAGCCAAAGTTGGAGGCTTAACCACCTGAGCCACCCAGGCACTCCAATCTGAGAGTCATCTTTAACTCCCCTCCTTACCTCACCTTCTACTGCAATCCTTTGCCAAGTCTTGAATCCATCCTCAAGATTATCTTGAAAACATGACAAATTAGCTTGTCTGAATTACCATCATCTCTCACCCTAAATTAAACATTACTTGGCTTAATTTGGCCCCTGATTACCTCCTCTAACCTAGTTTCCAAGATAGTCTTGAAAGGGTTGATTACATCCTGCAACATGCCTACTTAAAACCCTTTGCTTTTATTTATTTTTTTTAAGTAATTTTTTTAATGTTTTTTTTAAATTTATTTCTAGGAGAGAG
>NW_027544769.1:0-450 GCF_008692635.1 Crocuta crocuta
TTGACACAATGTGTGACAAGCACTTAGGACAGAAAGGAAAATGCAAATTACAGAAAGCAAGGTAGGAAGGGCAGGCACCATTCTACAGAATGCATTTGGCAAATATACTCTGGACGCAGTTCCTAAAGACATAGAATTATCTCTACTGGCCACCACATTCATTCATACCACGGTACTTGTAACAATTATCACATGAATATCTTACTTTACTGCAGCCACTTTTCTTTGTTCATAGAATTCTTTCAGGATATATGCTTTCTCCTTCAGCTGTCTGACTTTTACTTCCCTTGTTGCTTTCACAGACCTTAATGCATTACATTGGTCTTCCAGGGCCTTTTTATTTTCTGTAAAAAAAGGGGGAGGTTCTTTATAAGCATGCACATGACCTGAATCTTTATTGTGATGAGACAGAAAACGGGCAAGAACCATGAAGGCATGAAGGTATTCTTT
>NW_027544770.1:0-449 GCF_008692635.1 Crocuta crocuta
CAAAGTCGGACACTTAACCGACTGAGCCACCCAGGCGCCCCTTAAGCCTTTAATTTCTTATGTCTTTATTCTCCTACTATATTGGCTAGTACCTCTGACACAAAGCTGAATAGTTGAGTAGAACTGATGATAGTGAGAACCCTTATCTTTTCCTAGTTTTAAAAGGAACGTTTTCATCATTTCTCCATTAAGGGTAACCTTGCTTTTTATAGATACCCTTTCTCAGGTTAAGAAAATTCCTTTCAATCCCTAATGTGCCAAGAGTTATTATCATTACAAGTTTTTCATTACCTATCAATAATTACTTCATTTTTTAAAATTCAAGGCTAATTAACGTACAGTGTTATATTAGTTTCAGGTGTACAATATAATGATTCAATACATGTCTCAGTGCTCATCAAGATAAATGTACTTTGAACCCCTTAATCTATTTTACCCTTCCCCCTACC
>NW_027544771.1:0-448 GCF_008692635.1 Crocuta crocuta
AAGTCGGACGCTTAACCGACTAAGCCACCCAGGCGCCCCGGTGAGTTCTATTTTTAATTTTTGAGGACCTACACACCGTTTCCAGAGGGCTGCACCAGTTTGCTTTCCCAGTAACCGTGAAGGAAGGTACCCATGTCTCCACATCCTCACCATCATCTTGCGTCCTTTGATTTGCTCATCTTTGCCACTCTGACTGGCATGACGTTATATCTGAGTGTGGTTTTGATTTCTCTTTTCCTGACGGGGAGTGATGCTGAACATCATTTCATGTGTATGTTGGCCGTCTGAATGTCTTCTTAGGAGAAGTGTCTGTTTATGTCTTCTTCCCATTTCTTCACTGGATTCTTTGTTTTTTCGGTATGGAGTTTGGTGATTTCCTCATAGATTTTGGATATTTTCGCCCGTTATCTGATATGTCATTGGCAACTATCTTTTCCCATTCCGTTGG
>NW_027544772.1:0-450 GCF_008692635.1 Crocuta crocuta
ATATTAGCCATTTTTCAAAGAAGGTCTTTAGTTACTATGGAAGAAAAGAGAGTATGTGCATTAATCGGCCAACTAGAATTCTACTGGGTATATACCCAAAGAAAAGGAAAACGCTAATTTGAAATCATATACACACCCCCATGTCTATTGCAGCACCATTTACAATAACCAAGATATGGAAGCAACCTAAGTGTCCATTCGTACATGAGTGAATGAATGAATGAATGAATGAATAAAGAAAATATGCTATATACTGGCAATGGAATATTATGCAACCATAAAAAAGAATGAGATCTTGCCACTTGCAATAACGTGGATGGACCTAGAGGGTAGTAAGCTAAGTGAAATAAGTCAGATTGAGAAACACAAATTCCCTAGGATTTCACTTACATCTGGGATCTAAAATACAAAACAAATGAATAAATGAACAAACAAAAACAGAATCAGACC
>NW_027544773.1:0-450 GCF_008692635.1 Crocuta crocuta
CCTCATTGGCTCCTCCCCAAACTCTTGGCAAACCCCCATCTGCCCTCTGCTACCCTGAGACCTTGACTGGTTTCCAATCCCGATGGATATGCAGTCAGAGAGATTTGTGTCCTAAGATTGGCTTACTTCACTCAGATGAATATCTTCCATGACATTCTTGTTTCCATAAATGACAGGATGTGCTTATTCTCTGAAAGCTACATAATATCAAGTCGTATGAATATACCACTTTTTCTTCGAGGCTCCTGTGTTGATGGGCACTGGACTGAAATGTCCGTATCCTGACGATAGTGTACATACTGCAGTGAACATGGGATCTCATGTGCAACTTAGACACGGTGATTGCCTTCCTATTGCATGTATGCTGACGTGCATGATTACTGGGTTTTATGGGAATTGGATTTGCCTTTATTGGAGTCAACTCAAGACAGTCTTCCGTGATGGCTGCAC
>NW_027544774.1:0-449 GCF_008692635.1 Crocuta crocuta
CTGCGTTGAAGGTCCCCACCCACCACCCCCAGCTGGCTGGAGTGACAGAATCCTGGGCCTGTGCAGGACAGGGACTGAGAAAAGGAGATCCCACCACCCTCACATCAGGGGAGCTGGTACTCCAGATGTTGTACTAGAGGCGCTGCCTGTGTGAGCAGGTGGCAGTGGATCTACATCACAGCTTGTAGCAGATGTTCTCAACATTTTTTTAAAGTTATTTATTTATTTTGAAAAAGAGTGAGCGGGGGAGTGGCAGAGAGAGGGAATCCCAAGCGGACTGTGCATTGTCAGCATGGAGCTCTGTGCAGGGATCCAACTCATGAACCATGAGATCATGACCTGAGATGAAACCAAGCATCAGAACCTAACCACCTGAGCCACCCAGGCACCCCTGTTCTCAACATTTCTAAATCCACTTGAAAGAGGAACCCCAGAGCCTCATCACTGTG
>NW_027544775.1:0-448 GCF_008692635.1 Crocuta crocuta
CAAGGCAGAGAAGACTTGCAGGTAAAGGGGACGGCGTCTGAGCTCCTGCTGTTTTGCTGGTCTGCATGTAGGAGCGAATGAGGGCCGAGGCCGGTTGCGGGCCGGCTCTAGGTTAGGACAGCGCCCCCTGGAGTTGTGCAAATTGCCGGCTCTGGCAAGCACGGAAAAATCCATGGTGACGCAACCCTGCGCCTCCTCTGCACCCTGTTTCTCTCCAAGCCGGTGACACAGGCCTTTTTCCGTGGCTGAAGCCACCCATCCCAGCCTCAGGCCTTCCTGAGACTCGGCCTGCACTCTTTCCCCCAAGAGGCACCATGGCTACCTTCCTTTCGTTTCTAGATCTCAACTCAAACATCAGCTCCTCAAAGAGACTCTCTCCCTGTCCTGTTTCGTTATTTTTAAATTTTAATGTTTTATTTATTTCTGAGAGAGAGAGAGAGCGAGCATG
>NW_027544776.1:0-450 GCF_008692635.1 Crocuta crocuta
ATGCTCAATACAGGAAGCTGGCTGACTCACAAGTACCCTTAGGTTAGACCACAAAAGTCTGAAGGCGGAATCGTAGTTGAAGACAATGCATTTGACCCGGAGTTCAGTTTCTCAAGAATGCTGGGTCCTGGCCTGCCTGCAGCAAATGTGTCCATCTGATTGCAATATTCTGTCACCTCACTGCAATATTCTGTCACCACTCCTCGTACTAGCTCACTGCTGTGGGGTTAGCAGATTCTGAATTGGAGGGTGTTTCAACAACACGTATGGTTCTTTAGGGGTTGTTTGTGATGCTGATTTAGCAGGAGGCGTCAATCAACAATTTATGGGAAGATTTTTCTGTCTCCTACACCTGATCATTCTAAAGAAATACTTTGCTTCAAGGTCATTGTTCCCATAAATCTAATGTACACGAATATTGTGCTTTTACAAGGGGCCATGTAATAAATA
>NW_027544777.1:0-450 GCF_008692635.1 Crocuta crocuta
TCATTCCATTCACCCCCATGTGTCAGGGGTGGTAACAGAGCCCAAGAGCGGGTAAGTGACTTGCTCAAGGTCACCTGGTGGAAGCTCTTGACTTTCGCTTTTTCACAGTGCACCACCCCATCGACCTCCCTTTGTCCCATTCTGAGCCTCTCCCCAGTTTGGACGAGTGCGCGTGCAGCGCTTGGTCCCTGGGCCCAGGAGGGAATGCTGGCAGAAGCCTCATCACTGGGTGGCTGTTAAACACCTTTTTAACTTAATATGAGCTGTGTCATCCTGCCACACGCCGAGCCACCTTTATGGCACACCGTTAAGTCAAATCATCAAGGCTAACAAAGAAACATACATGGGGCCGGAGGCCGGAGAGTTCCATCCAAGAGCATAGGCGGCAGATATGGATGCTGTGGGGGTGCAAGCTGGCCTCGCTGCGTGTGGTCTCTGGCGGCCCCCCCC
>NW_027544778.1:0-450 GCF_008692635.1 Crocuta crocuta
CTCTCAGGAGCCCTTTGTGACCAGCCCACGGCTCTGTGATGTGATGTCCCCAAGTACAAGCTCAGTGCTCAGTCATGTGAGGGCAGCAGTGGGACCAGGCGCTAATGCTTCTTCCAGGAAAGAGATGGAGAATATTCTCTTGGCTCTGAAAAGCATGAGCGCCGGTTGGCTGAGCTCCAGCCCCACCTCCTGGACGACGGGGACCACCTTCGCCTTCCTGTGTGGACTGTGGCTCTTCCTCCTGCTAATCTCCTGCTTCCAGACGGACCCGTCGTCCTCACCACCACGTCGGAAACACAGACTCAGCAGAAAGGTAAGGAAGCCTGGCCCGGACCCGGCAGAGTATGATTCTGTCTCCTTTTCTTTTGTTTTTTTTCTTTTGAAATGTTTCTTTATTTTGAGACAGAGATAGAGAGAGCGTCTACATGCGTGTGAGCAAGGGAGGGGCAG
>NW_027544779.1:0-450 GCF_008692635.1 Crocuta crocuta
AAATATGTTCATCTATCTATCAAGCATCTGAAGTTATGAAGAAAATTCAAATAATTCACTTAAATCTCTGAAGCTTGATTTATCATCTGCAAATATCTGTAACCATATTTATGGTTATATCAATCTCAAGAGTTGATTAAAGGATTAAAGAAAACTTACTCTTGACACAAATCTTGACACATTTTAGGTCCTCCCCAGTGAAGATGGTCACTGAAATTATATAGTTCTATCTTCTCTTCCGTGTATGGACCTAGTTTGGGTTCAATCCTTAGTTCTCCACCTCACTAAGAACCCATCTCTTTCCCTTTTTCTCTATTGTACATTGCCAGTAATGCTGATGACCAAACCAAAGTTTTAGCGAAATTTGAAAGATTGAAGCAGGTGCAGTTCTTTTGCAAATAGTCTGTAAGTAGAATACTTTCCATTATTTCCCTGAGTAATCAAAGTAAA
>NW_027544780.1:0-450 GCF_008692635.1 Crocuta crocuta
TCCAGGCTCTGAGCTGTCAGCACAGTGCCTGATGTGGGGCTCAAATTCATGAGCCATGAGATTATGACCTGAGCTGAAGTCGGAATCTTAACCAACTGAGCCACCCAGGTGTCCCTTAGAACAAAAATTTTTAAAAGGAATGTCAACTTACTCAAGGATTTTAATGTTGATTACCTGCTGAAATGACTATGTTTCGGTTGTATTGAGTTTAAATGTATTATTGAAATGAATTCCATTTTTGATCTTTTAATGTGGCTACTAGAGAATTTAAGATCGCATATGTGGCTCATATTACATTTTTATCAGACAGTGCTGCTCTAGATATTAAAGTGTTATTATTTAGTATAAGTGGACATCCTCTAATACCTCCTAATATGGGATGTGGGTAGTGGGAATTGGGAAGCAAAGGTTTTCGTTTCTTTCTCACTTTTCTTTCTTTCTCTTCTTCCT
>NW_027544781.1:0-450 GCF_008692635.1 Crocuta crocuta
TCTGAAGCAGGCTCCAGGCCCTGAGCTGTCAGCACAGAGCCTCACACAGGGCTTGAATTCATGAACCCAAAATCATGTATTTCAAAACTTAAGCAACTGAGCCACCCAGCCACCCCAATAACCAAATTCTTAATTTTGAGAATTAGCCAGATAAAATTCTATTGGTCTCTTCACTTGCATATGCATTAAAAAACAAACAAACAAACAAAAAAAAAACCCTAATGTCTCAGAAAACCAACCACTTAAGCAGCTCCAAATCGAATCAGCCGTGCACACATAAACTGTTTCTCATGATATTTAGGTATAGAAGTGGCAGAAATTTGGGCTATTAATACAAGTGAGAAGCATACACAGACACATCACAGTTGAGCTGTTTGGAAGGAACCTTACACTACATGTATTTTTAAGTATCACATTCATCCAATGTGAATTTCTAGTAAAAAAAAAAAA
>NW_027544782.1:0-451 GCF_008692635.1 Crocuta crocuta
AAAACCTTTTCTGGCTGAGGACAGAAGGCTAGCCAGTTCTTAGAGGTAGCAAAAGTACTCAGCCAGAATCATGACTTTTATATGCAAACTAACCAATCTCCTTTCTCCCTTCTCCTTTATCTGGCCTATACACCCCAGCAGGCAATATTTCTCTGCCATAATCATCTTAGGGTCAGGTACCAGGTAACCTGGTGTCAGGTACCCCCCTATGGCTTAGAGCCTGCCAAAATTATTCAAACTAGCAGTTTTAAACTGTTTACCTTGCTTTGCTTTTCCCCTGGAAACCCCAGTGAATGAAAGCCTTGGTCTAAGATCTCCCTTTACTTCTTGCCTTTCTGCCTCCTGACTGCTCTGGTGTCTTCCTCTGTGGCTCTGTGTGGCATTCAGTGCTCCCCTTCTCTGAACCTTGTGAGTATAATAAACTTCCTTCCATGCCTCATTCCCATTCCTC
>NW_027544783.1:0-450 GCF_008692635.1 Crocuta crocuta
CTGGTGGGAATGCAAACTGGTGCAGCCACTCTGGAAATCAGTGTGAAAGTTCCTTAAAAAATTAAAAACAGAACCACCAAGCAATTGCACTACTAGGTATTTATCCAAAGTATTCAGGAGTGCTGTTTTGAAGGGGCACATGCACCCCAACATTTGTAGCAGTGCTATAGCCACTAGGCAATGTATGGAAAGAGCCTAAATGCCCACTGACTGATGAAAGGATAAGATGTGGTATATATATACAATGAAATATTACTCAGTGATCAAAAGAATGAAATCTTGCCATATGCAACAACATGGATAGAACTAGAGTGTATTATGTTAAGAAAAATAAGTCAGAGAAAGACAAGTACCATATAATTTCACCCATGTGGAGTTTAAGAAACAAAACAGATGAACATAGCGAAGGAGAAGCAAAAATAAGATAAAAACAGAGAGGAAGACAAACCA
>NW_027544784.1:0-450 GCF_008692635.1 Crocuta crocuta
GGAGGGAGTGTGCGTGGAAGCAGGCAGAGGTCCTATGGGACTTTTCTCTGCCTTCCTCTCCCCCACCCCCCAAGAGGATGCCTCAGTCCCTGCTTATGAGAGGAGACATCAGTCTGCCTTAGCACCGCTCACCTGGGCTGAACAGCATTTCAGGGTCTTTGCTTTGTGGTCCAGCCTCCTGTTCCCAGAGTGTCTTGTCCATCCTTCAGGGAAAATGGCTTCTCTTCCCCCATCTCCCTTTTTCACCAAGGTTTAGTGAAAACAGCCTGGGCAGGGGGCTGGGGAGATGTCCAATAAACAAAGAAGTAAAACATACTCTGTTCATATGATGAAACACAGAATGAATGACCTACATGTGTTAGCACAGGTACGTCTCACATAATACTGGGTTAAAAAAGCAAATCATAGGGGCGCCTGGGTGGCTCAGTTGGTTAAGTGTCCAACTCTTGA
>NW_027544785.1:0-450 GCF_008692635.1 Crocuta crocuta
GAGTTGAAAATCTTTTGTAGCTAAATCTTCATGCTTATTTAAGATAATTTCCTTAAGATTACTTCCTAAAAGTGGTATGGCTAGTTAAAATGTTCGGTTTAGTTTTACGTCTTACACGGTTGCCAAATTACTTTCAAGAGAGCTTGTATCAATTTACACTCAAACAGTATTGTGAGAAAGACTCAAGGGACACCTGAGTGGCTCAGCCGAGCATCTGACTTCAGCTCAGGTCATGATCTCAGGGTTCACGGGCCCGGCCACATGTCAGGGCCCCGCTGTCCGCCTGGCAGTGCAGAGCCCGCTTCACACCCTCTGCCCCCTTTTCTTTGCCCCTCCCCTGCTTGTGCTACCCCCAAAATAAGTAAATATTTTTTAAAAGACTCAAAAAGTTGTAAAGTGAATAATACAATAAATAAAGGTTTCTTATATCTGATATAAGAATCTGTCTTA
>NW_027544786.1:0-451 GCF_008692635.1 Crocuta crocuta
CATCCTGTGCCCCCAGGGGTCTCAAAGCCCGACGTGGTCTACACAACTGCTTGGCTTGGCACAACCACTGCCCCAGCAACAATTTTAATTCCTCCTGCTGGAAACCTGGCTCTATGCATTTGGGCTGAATAAGTTGATTTGTAGAAATTACCATTTCCTGGGGCTGCTCACATCCGAAGCAGCAGGTGGGTGCTATGAGTGCTTCTGAATGTGCCTCGGAGTCCAGCTGGGACACATCTATCCCTCCAAAGCGACATCTGCTGGAAGGTGGCATTGAATCATGTCACATTATAATAGCATCTCACTCAGTTCCAGTAACCTTTATTTAACTGGCAGCGGAATTTCCTGAGAGGCCCATGCCCTTGTCTGGGACTTTTCCTGGCAGGAGGGTCCTGGGAGCCCCCTGTGTTGTAGAGGACAGAACCCGTGTTGCCGGCAGAGTGGGGGCCGC
>NW_027544787.1:0-451 GCF_008692635.1 Crocuta crocuta
TCTCTCTCAAAATAAATAAATAAACTTAGGAAGATGTATCCTTGTTTCAGAGATTTTAAAATGTACCAAAAAATTTGTTTTAGAATCAATGAAAAGAGTACTTACTTACTTAATGACAGTATATCTTCACATAAGAAAAATATAGTCATCTATAACTATATAATAAGTACTCTGAGAGCTTAGATGTATGAAGGAGAAGACCCTAAGAAAGTATTCCAAGCCACCAGGGAGTTGAGTGCTTGAAAGCAGAGTGTGCCACAGGAAGTGAACAAGTTCTAGAAAGCTTCCTGCAAATTCAAACCTGTAAAGATATGTCAATATAAAGGGACAGTAATCTATAAAACAGAGTGCTGGTACTTTGCTAAAAGTATTAGGGTGAAAATAGTAGGGTTGAGAGAGGGAAACTAAGGGACGCAGTGTCAGGAATTACGTGTTATCAATTACTGGAAAA
>NW_027544788.1:0-451 GCF_008692635.1 Crocuta crocuta
CCCCCCACCCTGGCTCCTTCCTCCTCTTACCGTACTCCTTCACCTCGAACTCAGTAGAGAAGACCTGCTGTGGGGCATCTTCATAGTGGGCTTGTATCTTCCACTGCCCTGTACTGTGGGGAAGGCAGGGGAGTGAGCCAGCCAGACCCGGCAGCCCCACACCCTCCCTTGGCATAGCGAACCCCCTCTAGGAGGGCCTGACATACTTGACCAGCTCCGGGATGCTCCAAGACAGGGACAGGATGCCAACCTGGTTCTGAGAAGACAGGGAGTCCTGCTTGATGGTAATATTGTCGGGAGTCTGTGGAGACAGGGAGGGTGTGTCTCTTCAGAGAGCTGGCTTAGCCCCCAGGCTCTCTTCCTCCTCTCTGTGTCTGGACACTCTGTGTCACGACTACTGGGGCAGTGGTTATGAACATGGACTTGAGTCAGTCAGCCTGGGTTCACATGT
>NW_027544789.1:0-451 GCF_008692635.1 Crocuta crocuta
ATCAATCCAGGGCAGGGGACAGAAGGCGGGTGTGCAGCCGGACAGATGCAGAGGACATGTGAGATCTGGTGTGCATTCTGTCCCGTCTGTACTTTTACAGTTATTTTATCAGTGCATCATTTAACTTTAACAACTGGTGTTAACATATCACTGACATCTAACAACCGCTGGGCCCAAAGCTAGCAGCCTGCACACTGGGTCACAGTTTCTGATAAAACCCAGCTTTGCAAACAAACTTGCAGACCTCAGAAACCCACGGCAGCACGGAAGGACCTGGAACATGAGCATCACACGGGTGTCCCAGCCACTGGGGTTTCAAGCCCCAAACCAGAAGCCAGAGCTCTCGGGTCCTGAGCCCCGAGGCTGCTGGGAGCCCTTCCCACCGCTGGCCCAGGATCCCGAGGCCTCGGCCTGGAAGGGGCCCCCCGAGTGGGGGTGGCCGGCTCTGCGC
>NW_027544790.1:0-451 GCF_008692635.1 Crocuta crocuta
GAGGATTCACAGAAAAGGCTCCATGTGTACCTACTGTGGGTGGTTGTCACGGACTCTGACATCTTCCCTGTCCTCCGAGCTGCTCTCTTGTCATCAGTCTGTACCAGATGCACCAGGTGGTCCCATTCTAAACTCATGGTCTCTGAGCTCACTGGGGCCCTTAGGGCCTCTGCTAACCTGACAACACAGCTCCATGAGTGTCTGGTCCAACCTCGCCCCTCCCCTCCCCCTGCCTCCCCCTGCAGTCTGCCTTCCCACCCGCTGCTTGGTGGAGTGGCTGCAGTTCTCCGGGCTGGGCTCCCCCATCTCCTCTGACAGGTGCAGGAGAGAGTTCTGTCCACTCTGGTCTCACACGGGATGGCTCACACACAGGTGCTGAGCTCATGTCACACACCTGCATCCAGGAGCGCCTCCAGCTCAACCCCTCTGCCTCCCCACAAGGCTCACCTCC
>NW_027544791.1:0-451 GCF_008692635.1 Crocuta crocuta
GTGTGGTGCGGCCGGACTGTGTCCTGAAGGCCTGTGCCACGTCCACGCATGAGGGCAATGGAGACCCTCCCCCCGAAGGGCAGGCCAGGCGGGGAGCAGGGGCTCTGCCCTCACGGAGCGTGTGGTGCGGCCTGGAGCAGCTTTGTGCCTCCGTTTCCCCAATTCTGCAGCCACAAGACTGCACTCAGAATCCCCATGCCCTGCTGACTCCAATACTCTTGGCCGTGTCTGGACCCTTCGAGGACACCAGCGTCCACGATGCATCCTGTCACCCCTCAGCCCTGGGTCAGGGCTCTGCAGGGCTCGAGTCACCCCCATGGCGTGGCACGTGGCGGGGCCACTCCTTGACCGGCGCCCCCCCGGGGGGGTGGGGCAGGGCTGGGCGGGGCCGGCTCCATGCTGTCCCCGGCGCCCACCGTGTTCTGTGGCCCCAGCCTGAACTGCAGGGGGG
>NW_027544792.1:0-451 GCF_008692635.1 Crocuta crocuta
TCTGTAAAATCTTAAAATGCATTCTTGTATTTGCTGAACTTATCTAAGAATTTAGGCTAAATTAAATCTTCATAAATGGCATACCATGTTCATTGGCCCATTTCTTCCCTTAACATCAACTGAGTATCTATTCTTTGGAAAACGCCGTGGCACTGCTAGAGATGCCAGGATTTTAGTGACTGGATCGATTTGAAGTCGGTGGGCTATCACGGTAGTCCAAAGGGACAATCAACAAAAAGGAGCGAGGAAGTGGATTTCTAGTGTAAACATCCTGAATCAAGTCTCTTTGGATATTTGGAAAATTGTACTTCTTCAGTGGTTTGGAAGTTTAAGATTAGCTCCATGGTGGTTGGTAAGGCTGTGGGAAGGGTGAACTGGTGATGGGATGCTTAGAAGATAGCGTTTGCATATTTGAGAGACTAGAGCCTGGAATATAAAGATGATTCTTGGG
>NW_027544793.1:0-451 GCF_008692635.1 Crocuta crocuta
CAGCTGCCAGCCACCTGGAGACCCTGCCCTGCTCTGTGAGCTTATGTTAAAAAACACAAACTTGTAACTCCGTATTAATTTTCTACTATAGTTATTTTTTCTTGCTCAAACCATGGTCTTAATGAGCCAAATATATTTCCTTAATGAAGGAATCCTGCATGTGGTTCCTCCTTCCTCCTCCTCTGCTGCTGCTATTCAAATGGCCTCTCCATTAAATGGAACAAGACTTTGGGTGAACAATTCACAGCAATGCCCCCGAAATGAATAGTGGAGAACAGAGCAAACAAAGTCATGCACCCCCCACTCTCCTCCCTATTTAGGTTTTGGTTTTGAGAAAATTTTAGGAAATGTGGTCAGAAGTTTTTAAAGACAGAAAGATCAAGTCAAAACTGAAATGTCTTCTCTACAGATTATCAAAAGGAGTCCTAATGTTATGGGTCAAAGCTTCTGT
>NW_027544794.1:0-451 GCF_008692635.1 Crocuta crocuta
TTTTTCTTGCACATTGACTCCAGTGTGCAGGAGTCGTCACCTCGCAGGTCAACAGGGTAAGAGATGATGCCAACCCAGTACCAGGACGCGTGAAAGTCACTGTGACGTCCCTGAAGACAAATTCTAAGCACCGATGGCCTCCTCCCCCACCTTCTTGTTTGCCCCTCACCAACCCTGATGTCCCCTGTTTAGGGAAAATGCCAGGGGAAAAGGCAGGGGACGCTCTGCAGGTCTGGAGAGGTCACCTGGTCCCCTTTGCCGCTGGACTTGACTAGACTGAGAGAGCACATGTGTCTATATCTCTGTAACGAAATTCAGGATGGGCGTGTCGAGGGGGTGGGAACCGTAGAGCCTCCGGGTCCCGTGGCAAGGGAGGTGGGCTTCCTGCGCCTGCAGCCGAGCAGCGTCGAGCACCTGGTGAAGCATTAGAGAACCTGGGCGGCCACCTGCC
>NW_027544795.1:0-451 GCF_008692635.1 Crocuta crocuta
TTTTTTTTTTTTTTTAATTCCAAAGCATGAGAAAAGAGACGGAGGGAAATTGTCTGTAACCACTCAAGGCAGCATCTTCAACATTCTGCCAAATACTGAGCTGCCAGCTGGCAGGTCCTACTACTTTGTAGTCCTGCAAAGTATCACGTTTGTGCCACTGAAGATAGACATAAGTTGTTCTCTTTTAACATGAACATCTGCAGGGTCAAACAGCAAAGTGTACCACCGTGTTAAGGGGGTGGGCAGTGGGAACCACAGAACAAACTGTGAAGGAGAAGTTTCCCCCCTTTATTCCTCCACTAAGAGCACCACGACCGATGCTGTTCCCCAAGCTTCTTAGCCACCAGCACTTCTGTTCTCAACCAACACCAATCCCTGTGCTGGATTTATATATGTTCTTTCTAGCCAGAAGTTACGTAGCCAAAACAGTGATGCACAGATTTGGTTCATT
>NW_027544796.1:0-451 GCF_008692635.1 Crocuta crocuta
TTTGTCTGCCACTGTCTCTGATGTCCACCCCACCTCTTTCAATTGTGCCCTTCAGTAAAACTAGGGTTACGGTTTGTTTTGTCTAGTACACAACTTGTATGTGACAAGAATAGCACAATGTTCTAATAACACAACTTTGATAGAGCGGAGGCGAAGTTGACCAGTTGTTTTGGTCAGTCCCTTGCAAACTCCATCTGCACTTTCTGACCAACTTAATCCACCCCTCACATGCAGAAAATCCATTCGACTTTCCTGAAGAGAGAGGCATTACGGTTTTCTAGAGAATTGTTGAAACAAAACTTTCTTGGGTGAAACAAAAAGAAAAAACGGGGGGATTTGCTTTACTGGCATGTTAATACAAGAGCCTACCTACCTTCCATTCTTTATTTTTAACCTGCATTTATTCTTGAGAGACAGAGAGACAGAGCACAAGTGGGGGAGGGGCAGAGAG
>NW_027544797.1:0-450 GCF_008692635.1 Crocuta crocuta
CTCCTAGAAATAAATAAAACATTAAAAAAAAAAAAAAAGAAGTGCCAGGGAGCTAACATGTCCTGGGAGCGTCCCTTGGCCCATGACCGATAGGAGTTCTTGTTCTGGAAGATATATATACCCCAGCTCCCAACTCCCTCACCTCCAGGTAACTCTGAGGTATGTTTCATGGTTCCCAGCCCTCCCCAGCAGGAAGGAAATCCAGCTGCCCACAGGGATAATTCGTCTGGTAAACTGTACCTTTTATTAACTCCCCTCCTCTCCCTGTCTCCCTTTCCTGCTTCCTTCCTCGTATTTTCTGGAATCACCTCTCAAATAAGTAATTTGCAGTAGAACCCTCGTCTCTGAGTCTCTTTACGGGAAACTCAAATTAAGTAAAATCTAAATTCCTGACCACGACACACTGCCTGTACATATCAATGTTGCTTGTAAGGGCAAACGAAACAACCA
>NW_027544798.1:0-451 GCF_008692635.1 Crocuta crocuta
CGAACCCACAAACTATGAGATCATGACCTGAGCCGAAGTTGGACGTTTAACCGACTGAGTCCCCGAGGTGCCCCATCCTAGCTCATGTTTTTAAAGGAACCATCCCCTGGAGAGGAGGAGAGTGACGGGGAAAAGTGGGGTCAGATGGATAAAATGTGACACTCTTCATCCAGCATCCAGGGGTGCAGCTGCCATGACCACGCACTTGACTGCTCTGTGGTGTACATGGAACACAGGGGTTCATACCATGGAACAGCAGTTATGCAGCATGTCACCTGACTCAGCTGACCCCAGATTGTGCCAGGTGACTGTGGAGTCAGCTCTACCTATCTTTTCCTGCAACTTCCCTTCAGGGAGAGAAGGCTTGCTCTCACGGTGCTAGGACCCGGCAGCGTCACACATTTCCCTTGGGGCCTGGGAGGCATGAGCAGATTCTAGGCATCCTTCAGAC
>NW_027544799.1:0-452 GCF_008692635.1 Crocuta crocuta
AAATTAAATTAAATTAAATTAAATAAGGAAATATTATGGGCCAGGGCAAAGGGAAAACTCTGCCTTTTATTGCTGGAGTCCTCATGGCAAGATGCCTGTATTCTTAGTTAAGAAAGAGAGGAAATCCCGTGAGTTTACCATTTTCCCTTCTCATCCTATCAGTGGAGAGTAACCTATAGTACTCCGATCAAGGTGAGTAACCCACGATGTAAGTGCAGTATGCTCAGCTCTGAGAAACAACAGAGTGAGGAATGCAACACTGAGTTACCATCTGGTTTCAGAGAGTTAGTCATGTTGAAAACACACGCATGGAGTTAGGAGCAAAATGTGATACCATCACCTCTGTGAGGGGGGAGGGGAACACATCCCTCAAATAACACCTTGTTTCACTATGTTAGTAGTGTTGAAAGACACGGGTGGAGACCAATGATGGAAGTGCAATAGGCTCCAAC
>NW_027544800.1:0-452 GCF_008692635.1 Crocuta crocuta
TTATCTCATCTGATGTCCATGGAAACCCCAGAAAATGGGGAAGCAGGTACTGTGCCCACTTAACAGATGAGAAGAAAGAAAAAGCCAATCACAATGACTGTGATTCACTGAGCACCTTCCACGTGCCAGGAATCACACGGAGTTTGCTCCATGCATTCACTTATCTCATCTGTCAATAACCCCAGAAGGGAAACCATTACACCTCCCAATCTACAGAGCCGGAAGCTGAGGCACAGAATGGTACAGTCACCTGCCTAAGGACACACAGCCGGTATGTAAAGGGCCAGGCCTAGAGCTCCGGTTCTGGGAAGTTTGGAACTTCCAGCCAAACTTCTGGCTCACATCACCTCACCCTAAGGAGCCCTTAGCATTTCCCTCATTCTCATAGCTTCTGATTTTGCATTTAGCTACGAAGCAAATAGAATTACCAAGTCAGTCACTGATGCTAAAAA
>NW_027544801.1:0-451 GCF_008692635.1 Crocuta crocuta
GAGAAAGAGAATCCCAGGCAGGCTCCATGCTGTCAGTGCAGAGCCTGAAGCGCAGGGCTCAGTCTCATGAAGTGTGAGATCATGACCTGAGCTGAAACCAGGAGTCAGACCTTTAACCAACTGAGCCACCCAGGCACCCCGAGATTTTCCTTTGATGACTGAATCCAAAAGTCTTGTCCTGCCTCCTTTTCCTGGCCTGGTAACAATATTATTTTTATGACACTTTGACTTTTCATCATTATAATTAGTTACTTGCCTAATAGCTATCTGTCACCCCACAGCCCTCCATGAATGCAAGGACTTTGCCAATGTTCTTTGCTGAATCCCTTGTGTTCTAGGCCTATCATTTCCATCCCTCAAGACTTGTTTTTGAATTATTGAAAAGGGTAATTCTTCAGGACTTCTGTGTAGGTTTAATGTTGATATTGTTTATCAGTTTCTAATCATAACA
>NW_027544802.1:0-452 GCF_008692635.1 Crocuta crocuta
CCTTTCCTGGCCCCTCACATCCAAGCATCCAGCTGAGAACCAGTTCCCTTGAGAGAGGAACAAAGATTGCGAGTTCCATACACTAACCCCCCGCCCACCTGCTGCCTGCTGCCCCTACCCCTTTCCAGGGCCATTCCTTATTCTCCCCAGCAGGTCCTTGAGGTTCCTGCCCCCACCCTTCCCCGGAGCCGAGAAACACTCTCCTGCTTCACCTGGCCTGCAAAATCAGGTCCCTGACAGCCCACTACAGGGAACCCTGAGGCAGGGGTGGCGGTTTGGGCTGGGCACGCCAGCTCTCTTCAGGGCCAAACAGCCACCCTATACACATCTCCCCGCACCTACAGGTGAAAGCCAGCTGCTCCCAGGAGATCTCAGTGAAGGGCTCCCCGGCATCAGCCAGGAACACTTTCTGGGGGACTGTGTCATACAGAGCAGGGAGGGCTCAGATCCTG
>NW_027544803.1:0-452 GCF_008692635.1 Crocuta crocuta
GTTGGTTAAGCATCCAACTTCATCTCAGGTCATGATCTCATGGTTGGTGAGTTCAAGTCCCGTGTCGGGCTGTGTGCTGACAGTGTGGAGCCTACTCTGGATTCTCTAGCTCTCCCTCCTCCACTGCCTCTCTCTGTCTCTTTCAAAATAATTAAATAAACTAAAAAAAATCCTACTTGATCATGATAAGTTTTTGACTCTTTGTTTTCCGTTATTATTAACTCTCATTTGGTTCACTAACATTTACTTTGATTTTGTATGTGTATCTTTTATAAAGTTTACTTATTTCCTTTTGGAGAGAGAAAGAGAGCGAGCAGGGTAGGGACAAAGAGAAAGGGAGAGAAAGAATCCCCAGCAGCCCCTGTGTTATCAGCATAGTACCCGATGTAAGCCTCCAACTCATGGAATGTGAGATCATGACCTGAGCCGAAACCAAGAGTTGGACCCTTAAC
>NW_027544804.1:0-452 GCF_008692635.1 Crocuta crocuta
GCAAGTACGGAGCTCCTTACTTCTCCGCCATCTTGCCCTCTCCTTCCTGAGGTCACAGGGCTGGGAAGAGATAAATGGAGTCCCATCTAGAAAACGGCAGAGGCCAGGCTGACCAAAGGTGGGAGGGGCTACAGCAGAAAACGATGTTGTCCTGGGCACAGATCTGGTCTGAAGGACCTGGAAAACTGGCTCCAAGAGCCCACGCAGGGCGGCCGCCTCGCCGCTCCCGCTTCGCACCTCTGGGGGGTTATATTTTAATGAGTACATAGTTTCTGCTTGGGATGATTCAAAAGTTCTAAAAATGGACAGTGGTGATGGCAGCATAACACTGTGAATGCACTTAATGCTGCTGAAATATATAAAAATGGTTAAAATCCTAAGTTTTATGTTATATACCTTTTACCACAATTTTATTTATTTTTTTAAAAATATTTTTTATTTATTTCTAGGAG
>NW_027544805.1:0-451 GCF_008692635.1 Crocuta crocuta
TAAATAAATAAATAAATAAATAAATAAATAAATAAAATAAAAAATGACTAAGAAAAGAAGCCATAACAAAGGACAAATACCCCAACTGACACATACCCCAACCATTAGAAAAGCCAGAAAAAGAACATATATTTTTATTAAAGAACTGCCTGACATAAAATTGTTTTACGATGAAATTTTGGCTACATACTCTTCAGTCGCCTTTTCATGTGACATCGATGGTGTCACACATCTTTCTATACAGTGAATACAAGGATAATTCAGTCTTTGGAATAGTATCATTAATTAAAATGTGTTTTTATGATTGAGAGTTTAGAAAAGTTTCCTCAGTTTCACTACTCACTATTGGTAATGTCATGTAAATTTTTAAGATTGTTGTCAAAATTTGAGAAATCTCTTTTAGGTTTTTTTTTTACTTTAGGGTGTTCCAGGTGTTTTGTTTTGGATGGGG
>NW_027544806.1:0-452 GCF_008692635.1 Crocuta crocuta
CAGCGCTGAGCCTCTGCCCGTTTCGTGGAGGGGCCACTGAAGCTGGGACTCGGTGGGGGAGGTGGGATTCCAGCTCAGGAGCCCAGGTCACCCGCCTCCGGAGCCCCTGTGCTTCTGCACCCCAGGCTCCCCGGGCAGCCGGAGGCCAGGGTGCCTCCCCAGGCCCTGGGGTTCCGTGGCCCCCAGCTCCCTTGGCTGCCCCTGCTGCCCTCCACAGCCCTTCCCTGTCGTGCGCCTGCATCTGAGAAGTCGGATCGGGCACTGGCCACCCCCGGGCAGAGTGTGGCTGTGTCTACGGCGGATGACGGCGTGGCTGTCCAGGCGGGCGGCCCTTCTGCTGTCTGAGACCATGTGCCCTTCCAAGCATCGGGCGGGAAGTAACCGGCTGGGCTGTGCCGCTTGTACCCCGCCAGGCTGGGTCTGGAGGCAGGGAGCAGGGTGGCCGTCGCCCA
>NW_027544807.1:0-452 GCF_008692635.1 Crocuta crocuta
CCCCTCCCCTGCTCACGCTCGCCCTCTCTGTCTCTCAAAAATAAAGCCCTCAAAATTTTTTTAAAAAGTTATTTTTCAAGACAAAGAAAAACATTTTATGCAAGCCCAGGTTGGTGCCCAAGGTACCTAGTCTTCACAAAGATGAGTGTGCTCCAGGGGAGGAACATTGGTGCACGGTTATATATGTCTTTTACATAAGCAGTACCAAATCATCATGATGAAGGAAATTCCAGAAAATTACAAATGTTATCTTATGTTCTCAGTTGTGCGAGTCCCAGGCTGTATGACTTTAATCTTATGGGACCCAGGGAGGGTTTTTCTCCCTTATCTTTATGTTTGGATGCTCCTTTTTGTCTTGTTGTGATACTGTTTTCTGTATGTCTTAACGAAGCAGACCACAATGTGTGTTCAGGGCAGAAAAAGAGTCCATGCATTGAGGTTTTGTGGAGTCA
>NW_027544808.1:0-452 GCF_008692635.1 Crocuta crocuta
TTAGGAATGGGACCGTTCCCTTATCTACTTTAACGGGAAATAAAGTGAGGCAGCAATGGAAAGTAGGAAAGAGTGCCATCTTGTCCTGACAAGGAGGGAAATATGCCTCATTCCCTGGCCTCAATCCCAGTAGAGATGGGCAAGTAAAATTAAACAGAGATGATCTTTAATTCATACAGCCACTGTGGCTCTGATACTAGCCTCTGGAGCCCCTGCTTTGTGCAAAGAGCTAACAGCTTTCCAGAAGGACAGAGACGGTGTCTGTTCATCTGTGTTACTTATATCATCATACAAGTGACTGGCCTGACCCTGACCCAGGAGGCAAGCCATTGCTCTTGGTCTTGGCAGAGTCATGTTCTTGGGGCTACTGACCTGGGTGATGGATATGTCTTATGCTAGTAGTGTTTTGGGTTCTCATGACTCGCTCTAGCAAGGGTCTTGTGTTGGAACAA
>NW_027544809.1:0-452 GCF_008692635.1 Crocuta crocuta
CACACATATGTGTGTACGTACATCCGTGACTGTGAATGTGTATTTCTCTCAAGGCTCTAGAATGCACGGCCTAGGACTGATCACTGCAAACACCCTGAATGTGCTTCCTCAGTAACGCCCCCTAAGATTCATTTCTTCACACACAACTTCGGCAAGTGTGTATCGAGGCTGCACTACCGACGAGGCACGTGCAGACCCGGGCGATGTCACACAAGGGTCCTCCTCTGGCCGCGTGTCCCGCAGCAGCCCCGGCCTCCGCCTGCCTTCGGGTGGCGCAGCAGCTGGCCCTCGAGTCCCGGCTCGACCGCAGTCGCCTGCCCTCGTCCATCTCAGTCCCCTTGTCAGGCAGCCTGTGCCATCCATGCTCCCTGGAACCTCAGGACGGAGACCTGAGGGTCCCGGACTCCCTCGGGCTCTTCTCCACACACAGCCTCCCTCATCAGGAGGCAATC
>NW_027544810.1:0-452 GCF_008692635.1 Crocuta crocuta
GACATTATGGAGTGCATTCAGTGACAGATACCTCAGTGATCATCTGGGCATAATTTTCTGTTTTTTACAACATAGCTTTAGAAATTCTTTAGATTGAGCTTAATCTGAAGAACTACTTTCTCACTCCCACTGACCCCAGTTGTGGTCTCTGTCTTCAATTCCTAATGTTATTTAGATTAAACTAATTCCTCCCCCATGATTCAAGCATTTGTGAACAGATTGTTTGCCTTAAAGCCATTAAGTTTCAATATGTACAGTTGAAATCATCTAAACTAAACACCGGATGAATACACACTCCAGGCTCCCTTCCGTATCCCCATTCATCTCCTATGGACAAATTCCTACCCCTCTGCAACTCTGGAGCACCCAGAAAAATATCTAAAAATGCAAGAGAACAGCAAAAGGCAAGGTCCCAGAGTACAGTTTCTCATACATGCCTCCTGACCTGAGAC
>NW_027544811.1:0-452 GCF_008692635.1 Crocuta crocuta
TTAGATTTTTTTGAATTATCAATTAGTGTGGACAAAAGACATTGTGACACTATTATTCCTATTCCTATTATTCCCTATTTTTGAATCTTATTTCTTCCTCAACCTCTATCCATTACTGGCATCCACGAGTTTGAATCGGGGCTGCCTGTGAGCATGGTGTCCCCTGGGCTGAGCACTGCAACACCTGTATTGCTTTGAAAGATGGCCTCAAATGGAAAAAGGGTAAAGGTATTTGGTATTTTTCAACTTTAGATAATCTGTTAATTTCTGGTGTTGTTAACTGACTGATTAAAAGCCCATTAAAAGGGTGATGCCTGCATGGCTTAGTTAGTTGGGAGTCCAACTCCTGATTTCAACTTGGGTCATGATCTCACAGTTGGTGAGGTTAAATCACATCTTGGGCTCTGCACTGACAGTGAGGAGCTTATTTGGGATTCTCTCTCTCTCTCTCT
>NW_027544812.1:0-452 GCF_008692635.1 Crocuta crocuta
AAAAAAAAAAAAAAAAAAAAAACCACAGTGAAGGCAAACAGTCCTATAGGGTATGATACCACAAAAACCAACCTTGCATACAGACATATATTTAAGAAATTCTTCAAAATTAAACTACATACATTTATAGTACACGGTTAAATTCCCATTCAGCCTCTATTAAAGGCTATATATATCTTATTCTCCTTTTCCTCTTTTTGGATGGGAAGGCAGGGTGTAACTGGGACAAAAAAATACATTTCCACTGACGGTAGACACCCATGAATCATTCATGAGGTAGCAAATAATCCTTAGACAAACCAATGCCTGGAAGTAGGTTAAAAAATTACAATTTACAAATTTTGCTATTAACTTCTCTAGATTTCTCCAGTTTATCTGAGTCTCAAGCTAGCAATAGAAGTCTCAATAGAAACATCTATGTCCTCTGACAGCTAGCTCAGAGCCTGGAGCCT
>NW_027544813.1:0-452 GCF_008692635.1 Crocuta crocuta
TTTTTTTTTGCAAAGAGTGAGTTATAGTTCATTTCACATTCTGATTAAGTAGGATTAGACAGGAAATGGTTTTAAAGTCTAGAAATTACTTCTGAAATATATGCTGACCTTTTCTGCCTCAGTTCAGTTTAGGAAACATAATTTGTTGATTCTTAGAGTGACTCAGGGTTGTGTGTGTGACATCAGATCTCTGTTTAAAAGTAAAAATATATAAAAGAAAAGGGGTTATAGTGACTTGTTCTGGTTGTAGAATGTCCTCTGAAAGTCATTGCTTTAAAAATTAGGTCTTCTTAGAGCTTCATGTCTTCAAATATGTTTTTTCCCCTCCTTGAACACTTGAGAGATTAAAGAAAATCAGTTCCATGAGGGTACCTGTTTGGCTAAATTTATATACCTCGTGGAAGTTTATATATTTTTTTGTAGTTTTCATTATGATACATTATGCTTGTATT
>NW_027544814.1:0-452 GCF_008692635.1 Crocuta crocuta
CCCCCTTCTGGTGTTCCCAGAGCGTGAGCCCAGGTTTTCTTTCCAGAATTCCCCAGGTTTGACAAAGAACAGAACTGTCTTCTCTGTTTCAGAGCCATGGTCCTCACCGTTGTCCTTAACGGACACTCGCCGGGCCCAGACTCTGAGCCACCCACCAAACTGGTCCCAGAGGAGCTGCCCAGCTCCCCCAGAAACCTGGGATCGGGGCAGGATCAGAAGCTGAGCTGAAGGGCTTGGGCAGGTCACTGCCCATTTCTGAGACTCAGTTTCCCCACTGGTAGAACGGGATTGCGGGCAGATCACACGGATGTTTTACAGACGAAGGCTCAAAGTTGAGGCGCTAGCTGTTTAAGTTGGTCATCTTTCTTCTAGACAGGCTCTTGGCACAGAATGGCCCTATGTGTCTAGCAGGGGAGGGGACCAGGGACACGTGCCTCAGACACCCAGGGGCA
>NW_027544815.1:0-452 GCF_008692635.1 Crocuta crocuta
TTTGGAAGAGACCAATGCGGGATGCGAGGGGGGACACGAATAAAAGGGGGTGACCAACTGAGACACTCCTCTGAGGACAACTGCACCCAAGAAGCAAGAAAACAGGACTCTTTGCTGGGGCCTGAGCAGGACCAACTACCCAGCAGGAACTGTGGCAGGGAGTTTGTGCGGGGGCCGGGGGGAAGGGGACAGAAATCAAAGGGGGCTAACAACTGAAACCCCACTCTGAAGACAACGTGACCTGGGGACAAGAAGACAGGAATCTGTGTTGGGGCCTATCTGAGCTGGACCAACCAACCAATAGGAGCAGTTGGAAGAGACCAAATTGGAAGCGTGCGGGGGCAGGAATCAAAGGGGCACTACCAAAAATAACTGAATTTCGTTGTCAGTTGCATCATACTGAACTCTCACCAAATCTTGAACCATGTCCGTCTGAGATTTTATCAGTTAAA
>NW_027544816.1:0-453 GCF_008692635.1 Crocuta crocuta
AAAAAAAAAAAAGCAATTTCTGCAAAGCACAATTGAGCAAAGCACAATAAAATGAGGAACGCCTGTAGTTTTCAGTCGGAAGAAACTAGCTGAGTATGATCTTAGATATAGATTAGCACTGTTCTCTTACTATTGAAAATTTTGTGGATGCCCAATATCTTGAATTTTTAACCTACAGAGTCCTACTTTTAGGTAGAGTTTTAATCTTTTTCATTTTAAAAATAAGGAAATCAAGTCATGGAAGGGAACTTAAGTGATTTGCCCAAGACTACATTTAATAGATAGCAGGGTTGGTTTTGAATCCATGTCTTAATTCAAAGTCCAGTGGCTTTCACAGGTGAAAAAAAGTATACCTATTTGTAGAAAACTTTATTTGTTTCTATTATCTCACTGCCACAATATTCTTTATTGTAAACATAAGTGCCAAATGCTGTATTTAAATGTCGTCCTCTG
>NW_027544817.1:0-452 GCF_008692635.1 Crocuta crocuta
GCTGCTCTAGTTGTAGTGGAGGCAGGGGAGGTACAGTAGTAAATACGCCCAGAATTGGGAGGAACTAGTCCCCTTCTCCAGGGCGGTGCCTTCCTGGGTGAGGGGCGGGGGCTCACCTTGCAGGAGGATCCTGGTCTCTGAATCTGTGTCTGGGACTTGGTCACTGAGGTCGGCGGCCTGGATCTCCTCTCGCTGTACTCCGTCTGCCAGTGGAATGCAAGAGACCCATGACACCACCCTTCCCCACAAGGCCGCCCTCACCCCCACCCCAACACCCGGGTCTCAACCCTCCTGCTGTGGATGACTCACTGTGGCCTTTGTTTTCTGGATCCAGTGTGTGAACGGCCACAGTTCTGTTGACTCTGATTCCTTCTGGCTGAACAGTGTTGGGATGGGATGGGGGAGAGGGAGGTCAGGTGAGTAAAAGAATAGACACAGCTGGTCAGCAGGGT
>NW_027544818.1:0-453 GCF_008692635.1 Crocuta crocuta
CTAAGCAAGGATCGATCACTTCTATTTTCCTAGGACAAGCTAGGAGAGACCTGAAGGAAGATTGGTCTGGTGACCCCAGATCTGCAGAGCAATTGCTTCCTTCCCTCATTTCAGGCACTTCACTGCCAGGCCAGGTGGTCTCAATAGTAAGCTAAGTGAAAACTCCTAATTCTCTCTCTGAAAGATGTACAGATAGATAGGATTCATCTGAATCCAAGACAGGTATTTATGACAAGAATAGGCCTTTACCAGATGTTCTAATTAGAATCAATTCTCCCCTTGTTTTTGTCTAAAAGTTGGATAGTAAACTTTCTTAAAAGTTTCAAATTTTGTTTTCCTCAGAATCTAGTAGTCCATAGAAATGCCATGTGCATCTCGCAGAAATCTGATTCAAGTTTTTTTTTCTTAAGTTAACCCAGATATATTTTAAAATGTAATACACACACACACACA
>NW_027544819.1:0-453 GCF_008692635.1 Crocuta crocuta
TGAAGCTGCTCACTCTCAATCACCATTTGTCTGTTCTTTTGTTTAGTGCCTCTTCCCTTTAATGCTGAAGTATAATTGAGCAAGGACTCTGGGATCACAGTAGTCTTGGGTCTGCCACGTGCCCCACACAAGCGGGACCAGGAGCAGGATCGAAACTATTACTGAAGCCAAACTCAACGTAGACATTTAGGGTCTTCCCCAGGAATTAGAGGCCTGAGACAAAGCACTGGGGATTTGGGGTAAAAGGGCCTCGCCTCAGTGCCTTTCTCCACAACCCCACCGGCTGTGCCAAGCCCTCCATAATTCATCACTTCCTCTAGCCTTCTCTTCTCAGAGCTCAATGACGTACCAAGAGGGCTCCTTCTCTTTAATGAGGACTGTTCCCTGCCCTGAGGATAATGAAAGAGCCTCCTCGGAGGTGAGCCCTATCATGAACCAAAACCATTATTCACA
>NW_027544820.1:0-453 GCF_008692635.1 Crocuta crocuta
GCTCAAAACAGATATAAGCAACATAACTGACCAAAAATTTAGAACGATACTCACCAAATTAATTGCTGGACTAGAAAAAGGCATGGAAGACACCAGGGAAGCTATCGCTACAAAGATTATGGACCTCAAAAATAGTTGTGATGAATTAAAAAATGCTATACATGAGGTACATAATAAAATGGAGGTGGCCACTGCACAGATTGAAGAGGAGGAGAGGAGAATAGGTGAATTAAAATTCACAATTATAGAAAAGGGGAAGCCGAACAAAAGAGAGATAAACTGATCCAGGAGCACAAAAGGAGACTTTGAGAACTGAGTGATGCAATCAGACAGAACACTATCCATATCATAGGAATTCCGGAAGAAGAAGAGAGAGAAAAAGGAGCCGAAGGGGTACTTGAACAAAGGTATAGCTGAGAACTTCCCCAATCTGAGGAAGGAAACAGACATTGA
>NW_027544821.1:0-453 GCF_008692635.1 Crocuta crocuta
GTGGGCTCTTCACTCACCTGATGAGGCTGCTGGGAACCTTGCAAGCAAGATATCAGGCTGCATTTTCCTGGGGCTTCATTCCTTCAAGCTGTCTGTTCACACTGCAGAAAGAGGGCGGGGGAGAGAGGGAGAGAAAGAGTAGGAGCATGAGGGACTCAGAGAGAGGGCATCCCAAGCAGGTTCTGTGCTGTCCCCATGTGGTCCTCTGTCTCTCAAACCTTGAAATCATGATGTGACCGAAAATCGAGAGTCAGACACTTGCCCAACTGGGCCACTCAAGCACCCCTCCGTTTACTGTGATTCATGAGTATTATTTTTGTATTTTGTCGGTAATGTGTAGTCATGATTTGCCAGCTATCCTTCTGTTATAAGGGAGGGTGGCTAATGTGTCTTAGTCATTGTTTGAGGATTTATAACTTGAGGCTTTAATCTGTCACCCGCTGCTATCAAATA
>NW_027544822.1:0-453 GCF_008692635.1 Crocuta crocuta
TGCAGGTATTTGAGAACCACTTCTGGAGCATTAACCTGGTGACTGTGTGCAGTAGACATTAGAAAGGGAGAGACTAGAGATGAAAATGCCAGTCAGAAGGTAGTTACACCCATGGAGGGGGAAAGTGAGGGACTCAGCTAGAATCACTGGCAAGAAGAGGGTCAACTCTAATCAAGAACGGGTGCTTTCAAGTAAAAATCCAGTACCATGTTGTTTTTCTGTTGGCCCCACTTGCAGCTGAAGCAGTTGTTAAATTCATGGACTGTCAACCAAAAATGAATTTCTATTACTATGATAATATAATTCTGAGTTAGTTCAAAGTTACATATTGATTAGAGGAGTAACTTCCTTTCAAGTTAAATGAAAAGGTATCTTTTATTTCTTCTGGTATTTTCTTGGCCTCAAAAAAATAGAACTAAACCGGGAAGGTGTGCTAATGTGAGAATATCCTTT
>NW_027544823.1:0-453 GCF_008692635.1 Crocuta crocuta
TAAAAGTATTAAGATGTGGATGATCTCATTGTTAATTATGTAGTGACATTTCATCTTTTTGTAATGTCATTATATGGCCTTTAGTGACTCTTCTGTTTTGTCCGTTTATTTATTAATTGATTTTTTAAAGGAATCTGGTAGGGAAAGATATATCATCAAGAACAAACCTTATCTATCTTTGCCTGAAAATTTTTTCACTAAATTAAATGTATTTTGATAGATGTATTAAGTTGGAGAATAATTGTACTTTCAAAATATAAAATATGCATGAGTGGGTCAGATGATTAAGCATCTAACTCTTGATCTGGGCTCAAGTCATAATTCCAGGTTCATGAAATGGGGCCCTGTGTCTGGACATGCTGAGTATGGAACCTGCTTAAGATTCTTTCTCATTCTTCATCTGCCCCTCTACTGAAGCACTCTTTCTCTAAAAATGTTATCAGGTTATGGAAG
>NW_027544824.1:0-453 GCF_008692635.1 Crocuta crocuta
GATGAAAACTAATTAAGATGTCATTTTCACCTCCTAGCTACACAGAAAATGCACAAATTTGATCACACTGTCAGCAAGACTCCAGGGAAACAGGCATTCTTGGACATTGGTGGTGGGAGTGTAAGTAGAAATCGGTAAAACAACAATTTATTAACTAGAGAGTATAATTCTAAGTGAGAGAAGCCAGATAAAGAAAAATACCATATGACTTCTCTGATATGTGCAATTGGAGAACCACAGCAAATGAACAAGGCAAAAAGAGACAGACAGAAAGAAAAACAAAAACAATAGACTCTGAAATACAAAGAACAAAATGGTGTTTGCCAGAGTGGTGGTGGGTAAGGGATAGGTGAAATAGATAAAGAGGATTTAGAGTACACTTATTTTGAGGACCACTGAGAAATGTATAGAATTTTTGAATCCTCATACTGTACATCTGAAAATAATATAACA
>NW_027544825.1:0-453 GCF_008692635.1 Crocuta crocuta
TTGTTATCTAGGAGCAAAGATCACCCCAAGCTGTTGCAACACCTTCTTTTGAGGTTCAAAGCGCTCACATCCCTAATCAACATGAAAGGGCCTAAGGGTTCTCTTGGACTTCAAACTGCCCATTTCCTTTCCCCACAGGTGCCCCAGGTCAACATGGACAGTGGGGAACAAGTGGATTGGCACTTAAGTGGACCTAGGTGCAGCATATTCAGTATTTAAACTCATTCAGGTTTGTTACTTTATTTAAGGAAGATTTGTCTTTAGAGTTATCAGCATTAAATATAAAGCTTTTCTTCTACTAACTTTACTAAACGTGAAGTAATCTTCTGTGATCTTGATTGTGAATTGTCAGCACAAAGATGACTTGAAATGATGCTAGTTTCATCTGTCTCATAATTTTCATGAGTAATTGTTAATAAAACAAGTAGGTTGGGGCACCTCGGTGGCTCAGTC
>NW_027544826.1:0-453 GCF_008692635.1 Crocuta crocuta
AGTTAAGCATCCAACTCCTGATTTTGACTCAGGTCATGATCTCATAGTTCGTGAGTATGAGCCCTGCATCAGGCTCTGCACTCACAGCAAGGAGACTGCTTGGAATTCTCTTTCTCCCTCTCCCTTTCCCCCTCCCCTACTTGCACACATGCTCTCTCTCACTATCTCTCAGAATAAACAAACTTTAAAAAAAGAGAAAAGACACTTAATTTAAGATTAACAGAAAATTTTAAAATCATCAAATAAAAAACAGAATAAGACCATAGCTTTTAGGGGCATACAGATGGGTTATAAAACTATAAAGAAATTCATGTGGTTGCTAAAAAGTCAGGAGAATTATTACTTCTGAGGGAAGAAGGAAGTAAAGATTAAAAGAAGGCACATACAGAGAGGGTGGCCAAAAAAGTTCGAAATGGGTGGTTGGTTATAGGACTTTTACTTGAAATAAATCAT
>NW_027544827.1:0-452 GCF_008692635.1 Crocuta crocuta
TTTTTTTTTGCTGTTAACTCTGACCTTTTGTCAGTAACTTACAGTGGCTGACTATTTGTACAGACAAATTCACACATAAAGTATGATTGCAGTTATTAAATAATAGATTTCCCTTGTATACTTTTCTCAGTCATTTGGAATGGCAAAAGATTTGTTCAGAACTTTACAATACCAAGGTTGTATTTTAAATGCAAGAAAGAATAAAGTCATATATATATATATATATATATATATATATATATATGACTTTATTCTTTCTTGCATTTAAAATACAACCTTGGTATTGTAAAGTTCTGAACAAATCTTTTGCCATTCCAAATGACTGAGAAAAGTATACAAGGGAAATCTATTATTTAATAACTGCAATCATACTTTATGTGTGAATTTGTCTGTACAAATAGTCAGCCACTGTAAGTTACTGACAAAAGGTCAGAGTTAACAGCAAAAAAAAA
>NW_027544828.1:0-453 GCF_008692635.1 Crocuta crocuta
TTTTTTTTTTTGTTTTGTTTTTTGTTTTGGTCCTTTTATTTTCTCCAGAAGCAAAGGAATAAACACACCCACTCAGAAAACAAACCGTAGGCAAGTTACAACACAAAACTGTCTCTGCCGACATCGGAACACTATGTGCTGCGGCGGAGCGGAATTAATTATAAACTGTGTGTGGGTCCTTGGAAAAGCCGGGGAACCGAGAGCGCCAGTTCCTCAGCGCCCGCTCCTTCTGTCCTCTGGGAGAGCAGTGGGAAAAGGAGCTGCCCGCCCCCACGCGGCCTCCTCCCCCAGGGAGGGTCTGTTCCGTCCCCCTTCCAGATGCTAAGCAGGATTCACTCTAAGTGATTGATGTTTTTGTCATCTCAGTAGGGAGTTCTCAAGGAAAGGAATTTGTAAAAAGAGAGCGCGTGCGCTTACAAATCGGTCCTCCTCAGACATCAATATACTTGGCTA
>NW_027544829.1:0-453 GCF_008692635.1 Crocuta crocuta
AGCCAAAATCAAGGGTCAGAGGCTTAACCAACTGAGCCACCCAGGAGCCCCAATATAATGATATTTTAAAACAAAGGGTATTTAGAGAACTTGTAAAACAGTGGTTCCCCAAGTGGTTAAAATATTGTCCATAGTCCTGATTATATGAAATTCATAGGCCTATGGCATAACTGCACCTTATTAAAATTCACAAGAAATGAAGAGAACCCATAAAGACACTGTGATCTCTGCTGGTGTACATATCCACTCCTGGACACCAGTCAATTGCTAGTTTTTGCTGATGTGGGAACCCTGATATTGCCGCCCCCAGCAAAGAAACATCCACCTGCTACTTTCACCTTATCTTTCTCCCTCATAGAAACTCCAGAGCCTAGTCACTTCTCCCTCCATCCAGAAAGGGGCCTTCTGTAGACCACTGGCTATGGGACAATACTGAGCCTGCTTTTGCTCCTT
>NW_027544830.1:0-454 GCF_008692635.1 Crocuta crocuta
ATATTATGATATCTATTTCGCCATTAATTTAGAAGTGATATTATCCTTTGATAGTCTATATATCAAGTCTATTAAAAACCAAGTGAAATGTGCTTTTTCACTTACATGGTTAGAAGCATGCCATGTAATTGAGTAAATAATGAAGTTTTATGTTTTTCATATATTGTAAAGATTCTGTTGATAGACAAACTGCATTTACATTGTCTTCCATCTGCTTACTGGATTTTAGTTCTTGATTTCAATTTTCTTTGATCCTACTTTGTTTGATTTTTATTTCTCCATTTTCTGCTTCCATTTTGTCCTTATCAGAGTCCTCTACCTGGCAGTGTATAAAATCCATAACTCTAGTTAGAATTTTAGAGGTTAAAACTAGAGTGAATTACCAACATCATTGCTTCCAATCCTTCTGGTGGACTAGCTATAACCCAAGAAATGAGGGGGTGACTGCATTGAG
>NW_027544831.1:0-454 GCF_008692635.1 Crocuta crocuta
AGGAGGAGGAGGGGGGGAGGAGGAAGGGGGAGGAGGAGGAGAAGAAGACGACGACGAAGACGACGGAGGAGGAGGAGGGGGGGAGGAGAAGGAAGAAGAAGAGGAAGAAGAAGAAGGAAGAAGAACAGGAGGAGGAGGAAGGAAACAAAGGGAGAAGAGGAGGAAGAGAACAGAGGACAATGTCAGAGACAACACAGAGCTGAAAAGAAGATTGGAAATGAAGAGCTTTCCTAAGCTCTCAAACTCATCTGCCAGTCAATGGACAAGGAAAATCATTGTGAAGAAAATTGTTCCTCCCCATCATGGTTCACTGGATCCCTTTCTTGAGGTTTTGTGCAGGTGCCTCAGCACAATCCAATGGAAATTACTGCGTTTGCTTCTCAGAACTCCAGAGACGGAGGTGACTGTCTTCCAGAGACGCACGCAGTAACAGCTGGCACTGTGTCTCCTCACT
>NW_027544832.1:0-453 GCF_008692635.1 Crocuta crocuta
AGCCCCACATCGGGCTCTGTGCTAATAGCTCAGAGCCTGGAGCCTACTTCAAGTCCTGTATGTGCTTCTCTCTCTGCCCCTCCCCTGTTCATACTCTGTCTCTCTCTTAAAAGTGAATGAACAGTGTAAAAAAAAAGAAGTTAAAGGAAGAATATGGGTCTATTTCTCTCAGTAAAGAATCTCATAACAACCTTTACTGCCAAGCTTCTGGCACTAGCATCTTTGAAGAAGAGGGAAATGGTTGAACACAAGTGATAATTGCACAATGATAAACAAGAACACAAAAACTCAGATAGGGAGTTCTTCCAACATCCAAGTTAACTCCCATCAGTCACATTGGTTTTGAAAACAGACATATATATGGTGTATGACATTTAGTAAAATGGTGTTTTAAGAACAAACCAGCCCTTGGGGTGCCTGAGTGGCTCAGTCGGTTAAGTGTCCGACTTCAGC
>NW_027544833.1:0-454 GCF_008692635.1 Crocuta crocuta
CAGTCCCTTGTGGGCATGGCCCAGACAAAGAAGGGGCGTCCCTGGGAAGAGAAAGATAAGAACAAGAGCTTCTGCACAGGAGAAGGGGGGACAGGGCCGGTGGCTGAAGTGTGTGAAACAGAGACGGGGGCAGCCAGGGGGTGTGCACAGCATTTCTGTGCTTCACCGAGATGCTGACATTTTCACTTAAGACTTGAAACACTGATTGATCTCTAGGCCTGGGGGTGCTGAAGCTTCCACAGCACTGGGCATGTGCTTAATGCTCCCAAACTGTGCATTTTAAAATGGTTAAAAACGGTCAATTCCATGTTCCTGCATTTTGCCATAACACACAAAAAGAACGATTGAATGAATGGATTCGAGGTTTGCAGGCCGGCGCCATTGGTAAAGGATTTGAGAGCACCGGCCCGGACTGGGGGGGCTCAGGGAGGTGGGGAGCACCGTGGCTGCATGC
>NW_027544834.1:0-454 GCF_008692635.1 Crocuta crocuta
GACTTATGGGGCCCTGGATGCACTGTGACCTTCACCCCCAAGTCCCACAGCAGGAACAAGGCAGCAAAAGGACACTGGCTGTGTCACAGGCATCGATTCTCCACCGGTGTGCTTTATACCACGTGTCCGGCAACGCAAGGGGGGTGGGGGGAGGCAAGACCAAGCGACTCCAGCCTCCAACCGCAGAGATGCCCCCGCCAATCGGCCTCAAGGATGCCGCAAGGTCCTTGATCAAGAGGCAGGCCCACGCAGGCCACCATGGGCACGCCGTGCCTGGCGGGGAGGGACGGCCGGGCAGCTTCGCCTGGCGGGCGGAGTGTGAGTGAAGCCGTGCGCACAGCCACGGTGCCTCAGAGACACAGCGAGACCAAGGACCCTTGCAATGCCTCAAACACCGCCCGCCCGGCATGGGGACCAGCACACTTGCGCCCCAAAGCAACACTTGGCAATCTGG
>NW_027544835.1:0-454 GCF_008692635.1 Crocuta crocuta
ATAAGACAAAAAGAAACCTAGCAATAAAGACAGGATTAGCCTCAAAGCGTCTCAGGGACAACGGCGAGTGTTAAGCAAGTGTTTCTGGGTTGGTCTGGGAACCGTGAAGGCCCAGCCTGAGGCTCTTCTGTGCGAAGTGTACGGACTGTGGCCGGGCGTACAGGCTGCAAGTCGGGCGCGCACACAGGATTTCCGGCATCTCCTCCGGGACAGACTGTGGCCGCAGGGCCCCCGCCGGGTCTATGCAGCGCGGAGCCCCGCGAAATGAGCGATGGGCGGGACCGGAGTGTGGTTCCCGCCCCTGCTCGGGCGGTTTTCAAACAGGTCCGTCGCAGTGCTATAAAAGGGCTGCGTGGCGCTGCCGCAAGTCGTGCTTGGACAGGTGTCCTGTGTAGTTGTGACGATGTCTGGCCGCGGCAAGGGCGGGAAGGGCCTGGGCAAGGGCGGCGCCAAG
>NW_027544836.1:0-454 GCF_008692635.1 Crocuta crocuta
CTCTCTCACCACATAACTATCAAGTTATATCTTACCATCATCCTAGAATGCTTATCTTTACACCGTATGCAACAGAATCTGTAAACTTAGTCAACTCTTCTGAACTCCTCGAATATCGTCACTGTTGCGATTCACATTCACGGAGCAATGAATAAAGTTAAGATAAAAGACAACATCAATCTTCTAGCACTCCACTTATTTCCCTCATGGTAAATTTCTGCCTTCAACTACAAGTTCTGAGACGGTAGTCGTCAAAGTGTCTTGCCATTCTTTCCATGAAATCCTTTATTTGGACATCATATTTTAATTAGTTTATTTTAATTTTTTGAGAAGGGGAGGGTTGAGTGCCAAAGCCCAGCTCTGTGCTGACTGCAGAGAGCCCGACGAGGAGGTTAAAATGTCGGCTACGTCAGATTCTCTACTGCCTGTTTCATGCTTTTAAACATTTTCTTGT
>NW_027544837.1:0-454 GCF_008692635.1 Crocuta crocuta
ACATGACATGATACTATATTAGAAAACATTAAAGATTCCACCAAAAACTACTAGAACTGACAAATGAATTAAGTAAGGTCAGAGGATACAAAAGTAATATACAGCAATTTGTTGCATTTCTATACACTAACAATGAAGTAAGCAGAAAGAGAAATTAAGAAGACAATCCCAACAACAACTACACCAAAAAGAAGAGAATACCTAGGATAAATCGGACCACAGAGGTGAAAGACTCGTACTCGGAAAACTTGAAAGCATTAATGAAAGAAGTTGGAGATGATGCAAACAAATGGAAAGCTATCCAATGCCCATGGATTGGAAGAACAAATGTTGTCATAATATCCACACTACCCAAAGCAATCTACAGGTTTCATGCAATCTCTATCAAAACACCAACACCATTTTTCATGGATCTAGAACAAATAATCCTAAAATTTGTATGGAACCACAAAAG
>NW_027544838.1:0-452 GCF_008692635.1 Crocuta crocuta
CACAGGATCTCACCGTTTCTGAGTTCAAGCCCCACATCAGGCTCTGTGCTGACAGCTTAGCTCCTGCTTCAGATTCTTGCTCTCTCCACCTTTCTCTGCCCCTTGTCTACTCTCTCTCTCTCTCTCAAAATAAATAAATAAACATTTCTTTAAAAGATCTTTAAACATTAAAGCTTGAAGAAAGCATTTTTAAAAGAAATACTAGGAAGCTTGACACAAGTGATTTATATGGCTTTATTATGTTAACTCATTGACCTTCAAAAATCTTGTTAGCAGAAGAAATCATTTTCCTATAAAATGGGAAGCCGATCCCCAGTGTGTGAAAAGAGCGGAGAGGGATGCCCTCAAGATTCCAGGGTCAGAGGGGAGGGACACCACCCTGAACTCTTTCTCCAAGTCAGAACCCTCTTCATTTTTTTTTAGTTTATTTATTTATTTTTGAGAGAGAGAGA
>NW_027544839.1:0-454 GCF_008692635.1 Crocuta crocuta
GAGAGAAATCCCAAGCAGCTTCCACACTGTCAGTGCAGAGCCCACGTGAGGCTCGAACTCACGAATCGTGAGATCATGACCTTAGCCAAAACCCAGAGTCTGACTCTTAACTGACTGAGACACCCAGACACCCCTAATGTGTGGTACTTTGTAATGGCAGTCCTAGCAAATTAATGCAGGCCTTAAGACCCTTTCTCCAAGGTCATGTGGTTGAGGGAGAATGTTCCCAAAGGGCAACATGAACTTTCTTTTTTCTTATGGCCAGAAAAGTAACTCCTGGGAGTTATTTTGGAAAACATCCTTCCCTCTGTCCTAGATGGAAACTGGTGGCCTGTCTCCCAGCCTATCTCTTCCCTGTTTTTTTATACTTCAGTTTCCCAATTGGATTTCTAGGCCCAAAATGCTTGATGCCTTTATCTTGCAAGACAATTCAAATCTTTTTTGGGGAAAAAAA
>NW_027544840.1:0-454 GCF_008692635.1 Crocuta crocuta
TTTTTTTTTTTTTACCTTGCTAGGTAGTTAGTATTTATCTTAAAAATAACCCATGAATCCAGAGAAGATCAGAGGTGACTGTGTTTTAGTACTTTGATTCCAGGTCTTGTAATGTTAAACCCAGACGTAAGCAACTGGAGTTGTTTATTAGATGTCAGGGGAGGAAAAACATGTATTTAGCAAATACTGAAGAGGGGTTTCAATTACATCAACATTTTAGATGTTTCATATGTTTTCACGGTTGGGTTTTATGGAAATTTCTTAGTTTATATTATATAAAGTCTTTTAATTATGACGAGATGAATACAGTCTTTACCAGATTTAATATTGCTACAGAGAAATGTAAGATGCTACTTTTGGGGGATGGGGGATTAGATTACCTTTAAAAGATTTACAGATTTGTAGTGAGTGCATGATCCCAACCTTTACTCTGTTTGAAATCTGGGCCTATCAC
>NW_027544841.1:0-455 GCF_008692635.1 Crocuta crocuta
ACAAAATAAAAATAGAGAGAAAAATACATGACATCCAACATCCTTGCTGAAAGGTATAACTGAGTTGCAACAATAGCATTTTGGGGACAAAGTTGCAAGTACTGTTAACATACCACGACTTCATAAAACAGAGTCGGCCAATATGCGCTGGTATTTACATATTTTAGTTTTCAGAAATCTTCTTGTTTGGGAAGAAGAGACCAACCACTCGGTCACGAATCTGCTTGGTCTTGACACCATACACCAGGGGATTGACTGTGGGAGGCACCAAAAGGTACAAGCTGGCAAAAATTATATGAATGCTTGGAGGTACCTTCTTGCCAATGCGGTGAGTTAGGAAACTAAACAGTGCAGGGGTGTAGGAGACAAGTATAGTGCACACATGGGCAGCACAGGTGCCCAGTGCTTTTGAGCGGGCATTCTTGGAAGACAGCCGGAAGACTGCCTGGAGGATT
>NW_027544842.1:0-455 GCF_008692635.1 Crocuta crocuta
ACACAGTGATTGATTACAAAAAAAAAAAGAAAAATTACTTTCTCATAAATACTTTAAGGGGCAAGTGATGCCTGTGGCATTTTGGGTTTCATTAAGCTTGGGAGGAGGTGAGCGTATACATTTTAAGGAAATGGATGCAGTGGACTGTCCCCCTTCTGTGGTTAACCCTTCACTCGGTTGCTGGACCCGTTTCTCCTCGCATCCTTCCAGTGGTTGCCTGACCCCCTTTCAGGATCACTAATTATACTCTAGAGTGCCAAATTCAGCACGTAGATTTAAGGATGGTCTACACTTGGCCCTACCTGATAAATGCTTTCCAAACCCAGGCTTTCTGGAATTAACATGTAAGCCAGCTCCAAGCATATAGGCCTTTGTTTTTCTTCTTCTTTTTTTTCAATGTTTGTTTATTTTTGAGAGAGAGAGAGCACGAGTGGGAGAGAGGCAGAGAGAGAGGG
>NW_027544843.1:0-452 GCF_008692635.1 Crocuta crocuta
AGTACGGAGCTCCTTACTTCTCCGCCATCTTGCCCCCTCCTTCGACCACTCTCACGCTGTCACCGGGTCCCCGCAGCCCGCGTCGCCCCGTGCCTCGCGCTCCCTCCGGGTCGCTGCTCCGGCGCCACGGCGGTCCTGCCGCTGCTGCCGCCGCCGCTCGGGCTGGTTTACACGCCTGGCTCTGGGCGAGGTTTGGCGGTGTCGCCTTGACGTCAGGCGTTCAGCCTCGCTCTCCCTGCTCTGGGTCTTAACAAGACACTTACAGCCCTTCTTTTCTCTTGCTTTTCTTTTCTTTTTTTAAAAAAAATTTAAAATGTTTATTTATTTTTCAGAGATAGAAAGAGACAGAGCATGTGTGAGGGAAGGGTAGGCAGATACAGAATCCGAAGCAGGCTCCAGGCTCCTCCGAGCTGTTAGCACAGAGCCCGACGCGGGGCTCGAACCCACAAACT
>NW_027544844.1:0-455 GCF_008692635.1 Crocuta crocuta
ACTGTACTGTACACTTGGAATTTGCTAAGGGAGTAGGTATTAGGCGTCTCACTAACCACAAAAGGGTAATTTTGTCAAGTAATCGGTGTGCTGATTACCTTCATTTAGGAACTAATATCATAAGGTATAAGTAGATCAAATCCTCATGTAATACACTTTCGAAGTGTAATCTTTGTCAGCCATACCTCAACAAAACAGAAGGGATGGGGCAGGTAGAAAAAGAGATGTAAACGCCACCAAAAGAACCATACGAGACAGTCGTGAGAAGCAGCCTGTAGTCCACATAAGTATGACCAAGTAAATGCCTGCAATTTCCAGCACAGGCAGGCACTAGGAAATGTCAGCCAAAAGAAGGCAGCGAAACGGGCCACAGAAAAGGCATGGTTCTGAAGAGTGACCCAGCCAGTCACAGGGTAAGTAAGGCACAATCCAGCAGCGTCACGCACTGTATGGCT
>NW_027544845.1:0-455 GCF_008692635.1 Crocuta crocuta
TGAGGAAGAATATGTACTCCCTACCTATTGCCCATGTAACAAAATCCAGACTTCCTGGCCTAGCATTCAATGCTCCCTGCAATATGGACCCAACGCCGTTCCTTCCCTTGGGCTCTAGTCCATTTGTTATCACAAGCTGAAGAGACCTGACGGGTTCCGTGTCTCTCCTTCACTCCACCTCTCACCTTATACGAGGAAGGTCCTCTTGACCCTCCTCCGCTACTCATCCCCAGCCATCAACCAAGCCCCAGCCCAGAACCTACTTAGCATTTACTATCTCTGTATCATTCAGTTGCTGCTTCATCTAAACTTAAACACTTCTCTATATTCTTATATTCTACTGCTATCAAAGTTCTTATATTCTACTGCTATCAAAGTTCATTTGCAATATAATGTTCTTTTTGGGGCGTCTGGGTAGCTCAGTCGGTTAAGCATCCGACTTCGGCTCAGGTCAC
>NW_027544846.1:0-455 GCF_008692635.1 Crocuta crocuta
GACCTCTGTGACGTAGCGGTGCGTCATGAGGAGCACAGCGGGGCCGTGTGCATTGCGTGGGCGCGTGCCCGGCATCCTGTCAGCCTCCCATCCTGGTAGCTGTGGTAGAATCTCAAAGATGATTCCCAGAGAATCCTGTCTCCCAGTGTTCACACCCCTTTGCACAGTATCCCTGCAGTGGTCCTTCCCTCAAGAGGTAGAATTATTCCTCTAGCCTTTACGTATGAGCTGGCCTGGACATTGTCGAGAAACGAATGTGACCGACCTACCGTGGTTGTGGGGGAGGGGGGGAGTCTAAGCCTAGGGCTCCAGAGGCTTTGTGTTCCGTGTTTGCTCGGGGGGATTTAGGTACTATGTGATGGGCAATTCCACTTCGGGGTATTTATCTGAAGAAGGGAAAAGCACTAATTCAAAAAGATATCCAAACATTAAAAACAAACAAACAAACAAACAAA
>NW_027544847.1:0-455 GCF_008692635.1 Crocuta crocuta
AGTACAGAGCTCCTTACTTCTCCGCCATCTTGCCCCCTCTCTCACTGGGCTTATTTATTGTTTTTGATTTTAAGTGGAATTGATTTATTTCTTTTTCAGGTAGTTTATTGTCAGCATATAAGGACACAGCTGATTTTATGTTGATTTAATATCCTGCTGCTTTACTGAACTTGTGTATTAGGTCTAATTATTGTTTGCTTGGTTGGATGGTTTTTAGGATGTTTTATATGGAAATCTTATCAGAGGCTAATAGAAAATTGTTCTACTTACTTTTTTATTTGTATGGATTTAATTCTTTTTCTTGATTAAATATTTGGACTTGCTTCCATTATTATGGTTAATAGAAGTGGCAAGAGTGGCCATGCTTTGCAGGGGTCCAGCCTCTGCAAGCCAGGTTTGACCAAGAGGGTGAGGGTTGGAGTCGACGAAGAAGACACGGAGCCAGCCTCTTCAGG
>NW_027544848.1:0-455 GCF_008692635.1 Crocuta crocuta
TTTGTTCATTTGTTTGTTTTGTTTTTTAGAGTCCATATATAAGTGAAATCATATGATGTTTGTCTGTCCATCTTACTTCACTTAGCATAATAGTCTCTAGTTCCATCCATGTTGCAAATGGCAAATCTTGCTACATTTTTACACTTTTAAAACTATATACTTACAATTGTGAATTCATTTCTTCTTGGGCATTATTTAAACTTTCTGGATTTTTAAAGTATATATTACTGAGTAAACTTTTTCCCTATTAGATACCCAGAGGTGACATCATATTACCTCATATAACCTTCTTGCTTTTAAAGCACCACTTCTCACACTAACAATTCTTTCAATAGTATTGTTCTCTTTTTGCTTTTCATGGTCAAACAAGCAAATTACATCAGTACAGCTGACTTTTTCCTGGTATTGTGCAAATGATATATAAGGCAATGTTTCCAAAGTGGGGGAAAAAAAAA
>NW_027544849.1:0-454 GCF_008692635.1 Crocuta crocuta
TGAGATCATGACCTGAGCTGAGGTCAGACACTTAACCAACTGAGCTACCCAGGCGCCCCCTGTCTATTTTTTTAAAGAAAGGTCATTTCAAGCCATTTGCATATTTTTAAATTAGGTTGCTAATCTTTTTGTTGTTGAGGTATAAGGATTCTTTTTTTACTCCGGATACTAGACCCTTATCAGATACAATTTGTAAATATTTTCTCCCATTCTGTAAGTTCTCTTTCCACTTTAATAATGATGTCCTGTGATGCACAAAAGTTGTTAATTTTCAGAAGGTCTAAATCATCTATTTTTTTCTTCTGTTGCTTATGTTCTTGGTGTCATCTGCAAGGATCCACTGTCAAATCCAAGGTGTTTTTAGATCCAGTTCGTCTGTAACTTTTTTAAAATTAAGTTTTAAAATCTTAATTCCACGGGGCACCTGGGTGGCTTAGTCGGTTAAGCGTCCGAC
>NW_027544850.1:0-455 GCF_008692635.1 Crocuta crocuta
ACCATGAGATCACGACCTGAGCTGAAATCGAGAGTCAGACGTTTAACCGACTGAGCCACCCAGGAGCCCCCACGGTGTTATTTTTGTAGTGTTTTTATAAAGCATCTATCACGCATCTGTGATATAGATTTCATATTAGATACGCAGCACTACATGTATGACGCATGTGTGTCATATATATGCACCTGGAACCTATATGGTCTTACTTTAACAGCTCACTCAAAAGCTTGTTTAATTTTTCCATGATGACAAAGGAAATGATCTCAGTCTCACTAGGAATTCACAGATTTGGTTTAGGGCTTCACTTTGGTGTCCATTTTGCCATCCTAAATATTTAGGCAGGACATAATGACAAGACACAGAACATGCGTTGGGCTCAGAAACCTAAAACAGTTCTTATTTCCTGATGCTTCTCTAGAATGAGAGGCACAAATATGGGGAAACAGGAAAAAAAA
>NW_027544851.1:0-455 GCF_008692635.1 Crocuta crocuta
GATGGGCACTGAGGAGGGCACTTGTCGGGATGAGCACTGGGTGTTACATGTAAGCAATACATCATGGGGATGAAACCGGGAGCACACTGTATACAACGCATGTTAGCTAATTCGACATTTTTAAAAAATGTACAAGTGAACAGCCCAGAATAAAGAGGATTCAAAACGAGAAAGGATAGATAACATCCAACACCACAGAAATTCAAAGGAATATACTATGAAGCCTATGCCAACAAACTGGACAACCTGGAAGAAATGGATTAATTCCTAGAAACCTAGAACCTCCCCAAACTGAATTAGGAATAGAAATTTGAACAGACTACCAGCAATCAAAGTGAACCAGTAACTGAAAAACTCCCCCCAAAACAAAGTCCAGGGCGAGGTGCCTTCACGGGCAAATTCTACCAAGTATTTAAAGAGTTAATACTGCTTCTGTTGCATCTCTTCCAGAAAAT
>NW_027544852.1:0-455 GCF_008692635.1 Crocuta crocuta
CTAACACTAAAGAAAATAAATATTCTTTCTGTGATTGAATAGAAATGACACAGGAGATTAAACAAATACCGAAGGAAAAGGGAAAGAGAAAGTTAGAAATGTTTTTATGTTCAAAATCTTTGATCAGAATATCAACTATTGGTGAAGCACATTAAATATGCTAAGTACTCGCCTATGCAGAATAGCTCCGAGTGATCTGCCAGGGCTCAAATGAGATGTTGAATAACGATGGCACATCATGCCATGTTCCGTTGCTGAAAATAAATCACCAGGCACAGTCCTAATCAGAGGGATGTCATACAAGGGTTTGACAAAACAGTATTAACTCTCATAATTTGGACTCCATAAATAAACTTGCAACATGTCAAAGATAGGTACTCATTGACTACGATGAGTAGGGAAATATTGTGCCCTTTGTAGGATTCATGAGGTACATCCACCATGTGCCCACTTCT
>NW_027544853.1:0-451 GCF_008692635.1 Crocuta crocuta
TAAAAAAAAAAAAAAAAAAAAAACTTTAAAGAATGTTTGATGGCTGCTATGTGTTGCTGATTCATGAAAAAAGACTAAGGGTGACTGAACACCAATTCAAGGTAAAAGTGAAAACCTACTATGCTGCAGGGTCTGGCTAACATATACTACCAGGAACTTGGGAAGTATGCATGGGAGTATGGATTCTAAAAGAATGTTAAGGGTGCCTGGGTGGCTCAGTTGGTTAATTATCTGACTACTGATTTCAGTACAGGCCATGATCTCTTGGTTTGTGAAATTGAGCCCCGTGTCTGACTCTGGGCTGACAGTGCAGAGCCTGCTTGGGATTCTCTCTCTCACCTTCTCTCTCTGCCCTTTCCCTGCTCATTTAAAAGAAAAGAAAGAAAGAAAGAAAGAAAGAAAAGAAAGAGAAGAAAAAGAAAGAAAGAAAGAAAGAAAGAAAGAAAGAAAG
>NW_027544854.1:0-455 GCF_008692635.1 Crocuta crocuta
TATATTGACTTTCCAAATAAACTCCCACCTGTTTCCAGATTTTTCTATTTCCTCTTACTCCTCTGATGTCATTAATTTAAATTACACTTTGATTAGGAAACCTACTATCTGATATCATGATTCCTTCCCCAGTCTTCTTTACATTTACTCTTATGTATGAATTTCAGTACCAGCCTCTTGTAATTTTATTCAAAATTGCATTGAGTTTAATGATGGGGTTAAAGATAACTAATTTTTCTTATTCATGAACATTGTATCCCTGTTTGGATTTTTCTATGACTTTCAGTGAAATTTAATAATTTCCCCATAATGTTAATGGTAGACTTATTCCTGGGTGCTATATATGGTGTTTTGAGGTTTTTTGTTTTTCTAGTAACTTTTTTCTTAGTTGGATTTAGTATAAGGCAAACTAAACTTGCTGAGCTGCCTTCATAGCTTCTCTGTAGAGTCTCTAA
>NW_027544855.1:0-455 GCF_008692635.1 Crocuta crocuta
GATCAATGGTTATACCTACACCCTTGCTTCTTTTTATTCTTTGTCCCCTTCTCACTCTGTCCATGTGCACCTCTAACCTCAACACTGGGAAACCCAACTCTCCAGCTGCTCAGCCACAACCATGTGTGCCAGTCTCGTAGAAATTCATGACTGCTATGACACTGACCCACGTTGGACGCTAATGCTGCTCGGCAATGACATTTCCCTTGTCTAGCCACTGGCCCCCTCTCAGGAAACAATTCCAGGCCTTCTCCTCTGCCCTCAGAAAGCAACATCCCCTCCACCCTGCTTACTCCTAGATGTGATACAGGCCAGTTCATTAAGAGTGAACCATGCCCTGAGCTCAATGACTCGTTCAAGAATGAAGCCAACGATTGGAACTAGATTATCGATAGCACTCCAGGGGACTATTCTGCCAAGCCTGTGGAGGAAGGTTATCTCGCTCCACTGGGCTT
>NW_027544856.1:0-455 GCF_008692635.1 Crocuta crocuta
GTCGTTTATATTTTTTAAAGGATTTATCTGTGAAAAAATACTTAACTTTTGCTAACTGTTTTCTTAACCTTCTCAAGTGTACATTTACTGTTATGTATTTTAATTTCATGTTGAAACGTTCCGTAAATATTTTTTACCTTGCACATCTGAAGTCCTATATTCAATACAGTAGTATCTCCACTCTCCTTCTCTCCAGCTTTTGGTAACTGCCAGGCACCAACATTTCCTTGACTTTTGTCTACTTTAGATACTTCAAATGAGAGGCATCAAAAAAGACCATATTTTCTTTTTTGACACAGCATATTTCTTAGCCGGTGATGTCTTTGAGGTCTATTGATGCAGTCGTATGTGTCAGGATTTTTGTTTCTTTTGAACTAAGTTCATGTGGGTGACCGAGGTGGTGAAACAAAGAATCCACGTCACCAAGCAGTGCCTGGAAAGGCCTGGAAGTGCCC
>NW_027544857.1:0-455 GCF_008692635.1 Crocuta crocuta
TCATCAGAGTTGTGCTGCATCTCCATGTATTAAATCTGGTCTTATTGAGGATACTTCCTAGGTTTGCTGATAGTCCTTCGAGGTGGAGACTCAGGGCTATCAAATTGTATTGGAAAGGCTCCTCTCCCATTGGAAAGGGTGGGAAGAGATAAGCATTTCTTCTGGTCAGGAACCACTGGGCATAGACTGACATCAGGAAACCAGTGATGCAGACTGGAATGGATGTTGTGACAGAGCCAGAGAAGTCAACATGAACCAATGGAAAAGGTGGCTGGTATTGACATCCTGGGCCTGCTTGTTCTCTGATTATCAAGAGAGTCAAGCCAATGACTGAGACCCATGGTCTGGGTCCTACTAGAAGGTGATGAGTACAAGTCAAGGGCCTCTTCTTGGTCAAGAAAGCAAGGTCAGGAGGGAGGGAGGAAAGTGAAAAAAAAAAAAAAACAAAGAAAGGC
>NW_027544858.1:0-455 GCF_008692635.1 Crocuta crocuta
TGGGGTAGATTTATTACACTGTGCACATAACTATTAACCTCCCTGTATCTATACTAGTTTTCTTATAACTTTACAATCTGTTCCCTTTCTGAGTCTGGGAAGTCTTGTGACTCATGTTGGCTGACAGAACATGGTAGACACACCGACAGAATGCCAGTTCTGAGTGTCTGCTATAAGAGGTTTGCGCACTTTCATTGGCTCTCTAAGACACTTCTGCCACGAGAACAACCCCAGATTAGCATGCTAGAGGACAGGCCACCAGGGAAGAACCACCACTGTCCCGTTCAAGATCATATTAGATCAGACCATAGCTAATTAAGCACTAACACCTGCGAGATATCAAAGAAGATCAGGGAGCCGCCCATCGACCTGCAGCTGACTAAAGAAGCTTTTGTTGTTGTATGTTTTACAACAGTGATTGTGTCAGGGCGAGGTGCCTGACCCATATAAATTTT
>NW_027544859.1:0-455 GCF_008692635.1 Crocuta crocuta
CCCCCTTAACCCATATTCTGTCTCAAAACATTCACCAGTTTAGGGGTCTTGTTCCCCACCAGGCCGGGGAATGCTCCTCCCTTTCTCCGGTACCTAGCACAGAATTTGGGAATGACAATGATAATTGAGCTTTAAAGTTCAGAGGAGCTACTGAGCAAGTTTGATGAATGAATGAGTGATTGAATGAATGAATGAATGAATGATCGATCATCTCTGCTTTCTGATACATGAGGAGCAGGGGGACAGAGGGAGGGAGAATTTGGAGGCAAAAAAGAGATGTTCTGGGGACACTAATGGATGGCTCACGAAGACCAATAAGCATATGTCAGACAGGGAGGGTGGACAGGGCTGCCTGGAGGCAGGGCCTGCTGGGTGTCCTAGCTTCCTTCCCATCCCAAAAGTCCCGTCTGGCACCCTCTTGGGAGAAGGGGCGGCTCTGCTCCTCTGCCAGGCCC
>NW_027544860.1:0-456 GCF_008692635.1 Crocuta crocuta
AATAACATGAGCAAAATGGCCAACTACTTCAAATCAATGAGGAAGGATATTATTATCATTTACAGTTTTCATCAGCATATCTAGATCCTGCTCATACCATAGGTATGATCCACATCAGGCTGGTTTCTTTTCTACTATTTATTTCCACAAAACTTGAAGATTTGTGGAATCTAGATTCCACAATCTAGATTCCTGTTAGAGGAATGAAAGCAAGCATATCTGAGGATTCTCTCAAATGGTTCTAGTTATTGGACTCTAGTGTGGATCCAGATATTATGGAGAAATTTTTTTACTAAATTACACAATGAGTCTCACTACTTTCAATAGTCTGTTGAAAGCTAAATGAAGAGCCATTTATAAGAAAGGGCTGGTTTCTGGGCTGTTTCAAACTAGGAGATTGTGCCAAATAAAATCTAGATCCTGTAACTGAGTTGTGTGGGGTTCTGAAAATCAATC
>NW_027544861.1:0-456 GCF_008692635.1 Crocuta crocuta
CCCCCTAAGAACAGGAACCAAACAAGATGTCCATTGTCACCACTTTTATTCAACACAGTACTGGATATACTAGCCACAGCAATCAGAAAAGAAAAATCAGATATCCAAATTGGTAAGGAAGAAGTAAAACATTTACATATAGCATGACACTGTATGTAGAAAACTCTAAAGATTCCATCAAAAATCTACTAAAACTGATGAATGAATTTGGTAAGGTTGCAGAATACAAATCAACACACAGAAACCTGGTGCATTTCTATTCACTAATAATGAAGTAGCAGAAAGAGAAGTTAAGAAAACAATTCCATTTATAATTGCACCAAAAATAATAAAACACCTAGGAATAAACTTAGCCAAGGAGGTAAAAGGCCTATACTATGAGAACTATAAAGTATTGGAAAAAAGAAAATATTGGGGCACCTGGGTGGCTCAGTCGGTTAGGCATCCGACTTCAGC
>NW_027544862.1:0-456 GCF_008692635.1 Crocuta crocuta
TGGTATTGTTACAATCACGGTGAGAGTGGTCAATGTCAAGTTTAGCTATAGATGCGCATGCACTATGATACAGGGCTCTTCGAGTTTTGTATTCCATTGAGAAACTATTGCACGAGAGTACGAAAGAGAGCTTTATCAGCATGCTCACTGAAGAACTGTTTGTAATTCCAAAAGTTAGACCAACTAATTAGCCCTCCATGAGGGAATTCATAAATGAACTGTAATATAGTCCTATATGAGAATACTGAAACAGCAGGAAGTATGAATGGACTCAATTTACATGAATCAACATGCAATACTCTTAAAACATAATATAGACTTCCGTGTAGAATGTTTGAAAATGATTCTTAAAATGTGATACCACTTGTGTCCATTTGAAACCCACAAAGCAATATTAAGTAATGCTTGCGAACACAGTCACATATGGCAAAAATACAAAAATATAGGCGGGATGTA
>NW_027544863.1:0-456 GCF_008692635.1 Crocuta crocuta
GGTGATAAGAGAATGTGATGTGTTGTGATGGGGAAGCACAGGGCCCTGAGGAAGAACAGAGAAGGCATATTGTTTGTCAGTGATTGCTGCTAGATAATGCTGTGTAACAAACAGCCCCCGCATATCAGGGGCTTATGAGAAACATGATGTCTTGCTCATGGGACTGTAAGTGGGCTAGGGTGACTCTGCTTCAGGCTGGAGACAGGATTAGGGCACATGTGGTCCTCATCCTTCTTGACCAGTGGGCACCTGGGACTTGTTTTTATCCAGGTGAATGTCAGGAACAGTGAGAGAAGAATGCTTCTGAAGGCTGTGGCTTAGACCCATTATGGTGTCAATTCTGCCACATGCCATTTGCCAAAGCAAGTTCCACAGCTGGGACGCACATCAGTGGTGGTGGAGAATGTTCTCTGCCCTCTCTAGTGGGAAGAACAGTGGTCGCATGGCAAAAGGCAT
>NW_027544864.1:0-455 GCF_008692635.1 Crocuta crocuta
CTCATGCTGTCTCTCTCTCAGAAATAAATAAAACATTTAAAAAATCCTGATTTTTTTCCTTCTAATGGTTTTACTGTGGTATCCTTGTCACCCAAAGGATCATCTGAAGGCAGGATCACCCTGCCTCACCCATTTATGGGTTCATCTGAAATATCTTGAAAATTCTGCTGGTTCTTCTCTGCCAGCTGAAATGAAGCCTTCAGGGTCACCAGGGCTGCCTCCCTGACTCCCTTGGGCATTTCTGGGGATACCTGCGGGAGCTCAGGGTCCCACATACTCACCTCCTGTCTTGCTCCATGGAAGTCCCATGATCACAGAGGCTGAGGGACACATCTGGTCATCCAGGCAGGGAGCAGGAGCCTCTGTGAGAGGAGTCCTTTTTCCTTCCCCAGCGTTCTGTCTCCTGGGACTCTGAGACTGCAAATGAGTCACGGCATCAGACACTCTGGAGCCTC
>NW_027544865.1:0-456 GCF_008692635.1 Crocuta crocuta
CCCCCCCCCACGTTGGTGAATAGATGTGCAGCACGGCGAGCGTGTCTGATGCCGATTTCTGAACTTTGTGAAAGGGAGGAGGAGGAAGGTAGATTCCTGTGTACGGCATATGCCCCTCAGGGGACATTTGGAATGAAGTTGGTGTAAGACTAGAAAAATAGACTATTCTAGAATTTTGTAAACCCTTACCAAGGATAAAACGAGATGTTACCAACTGTAAATGATCACAGATCTAATCATAGATCATCTGTGCTCCGGTCTAGGCGTTTTAGGAAGTTGTTTCTGTATTTCAAGGAGAAAAACTGAGCTCGAAATGAGCATGTGCAGCTTTGGAAAACTGTATTATTTAATCTAGGTTGTCTTGTTTTCAAGTTTCAGAAGTTTAAAATAAAATATTGTAGAAGTTGGAAGGAAACGTGGTTTACCATGGAGTCGGGTGGCCAGCAGGGGGAGCGC
>NW_027544866.1:0-456 GCF_008692635.1 Crocuta crocuta
GTGCAGTACTGGTTTCAGGAGCAGAATTCAGTGATTTGTCACTTACCTACAACACCCAGTTTTCATCCTTAATGCCCATCGCCATCTAGCCCATCCCCCACCCAGCCTCTCCAGCAACTCTGTCTGTTCTCGGTGGTTAAGAGCCTCTCGTGGTTTGTTTCCCTGTCTTCTCGGTTTCCTTCCCCTTCTCCATGTGTTCATCTGTTTTGTTTCCCAAGTTCCACATGTGACTGAGGTCATATGATATGTGTCTTTCTCTGGCTGACTTATTTCACTCGGCATAATACATCCTAGTTCCGCCCACATCGCTGCAAATGTCAAGATTTCATGTGTTTTGATCGCCTAGTAGTAGTCCGTCGTGTGTCTATAAATCACGTCTTCTTTCATCCATTCATCAGTCGATGGGCGTTTTGGCTCTTTCCATAATTTGGCTATTGTCAATAGTGCTGCTGTAAA
>NW_027544867.1:0-455 GCF_008692635.1 Crocuta crocuta
TTTTCTCCTTTATTTTTTTTTCTTTTTTTTTTTTTTGTATTATCTCCTTTAAAGAACAGGACTCTCCTCCTCATTCCTCATCCCCAGCAATCTCCCACTCTACCTTCTATAATAGCATTAATATATACACATTAACATTTTTTTTAATATATACACATTAACATTTTTTCTTTCAAACTGAAGAGCCCATAATCACATTTATTCACACCTTGAGTGGTCATTTATTGAGCACCTATGGTGTACCAAGCACCAACATTCCAAATAAAGCAGTGAACAAAACAAACTGAAACTGAAAATTCAAAAGCATCTAAATAAAGCAGAAGCCATGTATCTGAAGGATTAACACCACTGTTTGGTCTGTTAATGGAAAAACACATTTATTTACTTTAAATTAAAGTATTTAAGGTTTAGGGGCGCCTGGGTGGCTCAGTCGGTTAAGCGTCCACTTTGGCTCA
>NW_027544868.1:0-456 GCF_008692635.1 Crocuta crocuta
CTTATTCTTTCTTTTATTAATGTGATGTATCACATCAACTGATTTACAGATATTGAATCAGTGCTGCATCCCAGGAATAAATCCTACTTCATTGTGGTGGCTAATTCTTTTTATGTATTGTTGGATCTGATTTGCTAATTTTTGTTGAGAACTTTTGCATCCAGATTTATCAGGGAAATTGGTCTGTGGTTCTCCGTTTTAGTGCGGTCATTGTCCAGTTTAGACCCAAGGCAATGGTGGCCTCATAGGATGCGTTTGGAAGGGTTCCTTTCATTTCTCTGGCCATGACCTTATCTTGTTCTTTCATTTGCGATTCATTTCTGTGTCTTGGCATTTTATCTGAGTATTGCCTTCTGTGTGTGACAAAAGGTCATTATGTTAACTGCCTGTGAAATTAATAGCTTTATGAAAAGGAAGTCATCTAGTATCCAGGGCCTGACACTTCAAGGAGTGTCT
>NW_027544869.1:0-454 GCF_008692635.1 Crocuta crocuta
CTCTCTCTCCTAGAAATAAATAAAACATTAAAAAAATTGAAAAAAAATAGAACTCACCTAGGACCCAGCAATAGCATTACTAGGAACTTACCCAAAGAATATAGGAGTGCTGATGGATATGAGAACATGGACCCCAGTGTTCATACCAGCACTCTACATATAGCCAAAACATAGAAAGAGCCAAAGTGTCCATCAAGGGATAAATCAAGATGTAGCTTATCTATAGGATGGAATACTCCTGGGAAATGAGAAAGAATGAACTCTCGCCATGTGTAGAACTATGAATGGACGTTGAGGGAGTTATCCTGAGCCAATAAGCCTGGCAGAGATGGACAAATATAATATATTAGCAAACATAGAAGGATGTAGAGGAACTTTATGGAGGAACGACGGGGAGAAGAGGGAGGAGATACTGGGGGAGAGGGAGAGAGGCAAACCATGAGAGACTCTTGAA
>NW_027544870.1:0-456 GCF_008692635.1 Crocuta crocuta
TCAGCATCTCCGCCTGTGTGGTCGGCTGCTTGGTGCGATACTTGAGGAGCAGAAAGAGCACCAGGCCAGCCACCTGCATGCGGAGCGTGTCAGGGAGCCAGGCCTGGGACACTGCCTGGGTCCCACAGGTGCTCGACCCCTCCTCCTCAGGGCTGCTGGTGCCCTTGTTGGACTGGCTCCCCGGAGTGCCTGCCATGGCACTGGGGGAGGGACAAACACTCTGAGCGCTCTGAGGAGGACCTTGGGACACAGCAGCAGCAGATCCCTCCTCCTGGGGGACCAGGATGGGGACAGAGCAGGAAGACAGGGAGGTAGAGGAGGATGAGGAGGGAGATGCTGCCCCCTCCTCCTCTACCTCTACTTCCTCCTCCACCTCCTCCACATCTCCCTCCTGATCCTCCCCCTCCGACTGTGCATCCCATGGCAGCGGGGACTCTCTTGGCTCTTCCTCAAGCT
>NW_027544871.1:0-456 GCF_008692635.1 Crocuta crocuta
TTTTTTTTTTTTAAACGTAGCTCCTAGAAAAGTTTAAATTACATCTGTGACTCACATTCTATTTTTGTAGAACAATGCTGGTCTAGAACCAAGTTCTACTGGACTGGCCCAGTTCTCCACTTGTCTGCTTCTAGGCCCTATGGTTTTGGGATCTTTTCTCTGGTGCTACATCTTTTTAATCATCTTCTTCTTAACCACATTTCATAGTTCTCTGTTTGGGGAAGTCATTGTAATTCCTCTACGCCATACTCCGGCTCCAGTGTGGCCTGCCCGTGCAACTTCCTCTAACATCCGCTGACAGAGTCACTCTTGATAGGTTGGTCTCAGGAGTGTCCCCCACATTTCTGCCATGCTCCCTTCCAGATGACCTGTATGCAGTCTCACTTCACATTAATGCCTCCTGCTCTGTGTTTTTGCTCTGCACGAACGCATCCCATTTGTACCACTACAGCATAG
>NW_027544872.1:0-456 GCF_008692635.1 Crocuta crocuta
TTTAAATGTTAAGTGTTTTCATTTAGCTTCTGAGTAAGGCATAATTTATGCTGTGCTGTGTGTATTCGGAAGTCAGCAAAGATTATGAGTTCCAGAATGACTGCACTGAGAAGCCTTGGGTCACATTGAGTGAAACTAAGCTGATGGGGTTCAGTGTGAGCTGTGACCCCATGGTGGCACTCGTGACGTGGCATCTGCCTCAATTACTTGTTGTTTGGAGGTGTTATGGCAATGTCGTTTCTTGGTGTTATGTATCAAATCTAGTGAAGTGCCATCATGAGACGGTCATGTTGGGAAGGCTTCCCATGACACAGGTGTTCCTGGGGACGTCACTATGGAGCTCAGAGGAGGTATATGGCTGAATCTTCTCATGTCCAAGAGCAGCAGACAAGTGTACCCTCTCCTCACTCCATGTGCGCACAGTATGAAGCCATATCTACCTGTGACTGCAGCACA
>NW_027544873.1:0-457 GCF_008692635.1 Crocuta crocuta
TCAATTATCACATGAGTAAAACAAAACAAAATCAGGATATAGAAGAACATACACTTTTATAAATGGAAATAAAACACTCTAATGGAACACGTAATATCCCTATTATAGTATTTGAAACTAATAAGAACAAAACAGATCTTTAAACTTTACCAGTTCAAACCAAAAGACCACAGCAGTGTCAAACGTAGGCTTCTTGTGCACAGAGGGAGTGACTCATCCGTACTGCAGGATTGCTCACAGAAGTCGCTCTTCCTGTTCTCTAAAGACTTATGGGTCTTTCCTTCAATCTGGCTACTGCATAAGAGCAAGGAAGATGGAGTCAGATCCTCAGAGACAGCAACACTTCTCTCGCTTTTCCCTTCCTAGTTCTCAGTTACATGGCAAACTATCTCTTATCTAGGTTATGTTCTGAACGCGTATCTGAAGTTGAAACTTCAGTTGAAGTTTATGTTCAAAA
>NW_027544874.1:0-457 GCF_008692635.1 Crocuta crocuta
AAAGTGAATAATCTTAGAAGATACTTAGAAAATAGTGAATGTACTGGTGACAGATAGTGAGCTCTAGAAGAGCAGAGAAAAGCTGTGGAAAGTTTGAAAGAGAGTGGGAAATGTAACTAGATGACAGCCATGTGGGGTCAGAGTTCTGGGAATGGTGAATGAACCAGGGGTCTTAATCTTCTCAGTCAAGTGGGTAGTCATGCTGTGTTATTTCTGATGGCGTTTTAGGGGAAGATAGGCAATCCGTTTTAACCCCCGTATTCATCTTGGGATTGGTCTATAGGCCTGTTGATGGCATCCTGCACATAGCAATAGGCAATAGTGATTTGAGGATGTATTCTAGCAGGTCTGAAATTAGCCTGAGGTGTTCATTATTGCCTTCATGGGACTGACTTATGGTCAAGATGGAAAATGTACTGCTTGAAAGCATGGGCCAAGGTGAACTTGAGAAAAGTTT
>NW_027544875.1:0-457 GCF_008692635.1 Crocuta crocuta
TGACACCCTCGCTATTGAGCACATATGCTTTGGCCCAGGATCACAAATGTGGACCCAGGTTAAAAGGACACGGGCATCTTTTTTCTGTTGTTCTTGTTCCCTAGAGAATGGGGGTATCCATTTCAGCTGCCCCCCTGGAGATATTATGGGGAAGAAAGTTTTCTGTTTGACAGTAGTTAGTATGTGTGTCTTGTTCCATAAAAGAAAAATATCAGAAACCAAATGGAGAGAAAGTGGCCGCTCTGGGTCTGACTAGTGCCCTTCACATCCATCTGGTTCTGACATGAATCTTGCTTTAGGAGTGTTAGGTGATCATGTAGCATCTAGCAGATCTTACCAATCGAAGGGAATTACATGAAGGCTGTCATTAATTATTCAGCTCAATGACATGCTTCTTGTGATAGCCCTACTACTTTATTTTCCAGATTTCTAAGAGCTGTGGTAGTATCAGTTAAAC
>NW_027544876.1:0-457 GCF_008692635.1 Crocuta crocuta
TTTTTAACTTAAAATATTGTAACAGACTCCGCGCAAATGGAGTGGGTGAAGCGTGGAGAACTTGAAGGACACAGGACGCAGGAACACAATACCATGGAGGGCCACAGCCACTGTCCTAAGGGAGAGGGATGAGAAGCTCCAGACTGGAGCTGGTGTGAAAGAGGGATGGGGACATGGTGGCTGCAACCCCACACTCCCACCTATAGTCCCTGGATGTTCCTGTGGGTCCTGCACCCTACAGTTCCATCTCTCGTCCTGTCTCTGGCCCTTGTGTCCCTCTTGTGCCCTTTAACGTGGTTTACCCTGATAGTCATTTAGTAGAATGATGTTTAGGGCCTGACCCCAAACAACCCACCTTATGAGCATACTACAGTTGGCTTCCTACTTCTGCCCTTTCTCAAGTCTCACGTTTTCTGATGTCTGGGACAGAATCTCGGATTCCCCTCCTTCATCCTCC
>NW_027544877.1:0-457 GCF_008692635.1 Crocuta crocuta
GGTCCTGCCCAAAGTACAGCCACTCCTCCCAGGTTTCCCTTTCACAACAAAAGGCCAGATAGGACACAACCAACGGGTACCCCTCCTGAGAGGTGGAAAGAAGACGGGCGGCCTAGGGTCACCAGAGCAACAGGAAGTGTGTGCCAGCAGGACCCCTTTTCTGGCAAGAGCCATCGGGCCCCAGTAATGCCCCGGGGACAGACCTTGGGCTCCAGGGGCCCGGACAGCAGGTGAGCAGGGGTGGCAGCTGGCAGGCTGGAGTGGGGAGCTGGCCTCCACACCCCTCCCTCCGGGGAGCAGAAGGAGCCCGACGGGAGAATCCAGTCACCCCTTCCCAGCGCCCAGGCTCGCTCCTCCCCTTCAGCGCAAGCATCCTGCCTTCCCGGCCTGGCCACTTTCTGGAGCCCCTGGATGCGTTTGCTTTTCCATCCCCGTGTGGCTTCCACTGTCAGCCCAC
>NW_027544878.1:0-457 GCF_008692635.1 Crocuta crocuta
AGAGAGAGAGAGAAAGAGGAAAGAAAGAAAAAGAAAGAAAGGGAAAGAAAGAAAAGAGAAAGAGAAAGAAAGAAAGAAAAGAAAGAAAGGAAAGAAAGAGAAAGGAAGGAAGAGAAAGAAAAAGAGAAAGAAAGAAAAGAAAGGAAAGAAAGAGAAAGGAAGGAAGGAAAGAAAGAAAACACCAAAAGTATCCACTGTCTGTATTAATTATGTCAGTAAATGAAAAAAGAATTAAACTTTCCTTTAAGGATGTGATAATGATTCCAAGGGCATAGATAACATCACATTCACAACAACGCCTTGCCACAGTTGTGCAAAACACACACGGAGAAAAGTAGAGGACGCATCCGTCAGTGTTGGGGTATATTGTGTGTGCAGACGGGAATACTGTCAACCGCAAGGTGTTAGTTGTTCCAAAAGTGATGTATGGAATCAATGCAGAGTGTGTGTGTGTGCG
>NW_027544879.1:0-457 GCF_008692635.1 Crocuta crocuta
GATAGATCACATACTGGGTCATAAAGCAACCCTCAATAAATAGAAGAAAATTGAGATCATACGATGCACACTTTCAGATCACAATGCCATGAAACTTGAAAGTATCCACGTGAAAAAGTCTGCAAAATCTCCAGAAATATGGAGGTTAAAGATCACCCTACTAAAGAACTAATGGGCCAACCAGGCAATTAGGAAGATATCAAAAAATACGTGGAAGGAAATGAAAATGAAAAGACAACAATCCAAACCCTTTGTGATGCAGCAAAGGCAGTCCTAAGAGAAAAATACATTGCAATCCAGCCCTATGTGAAGAAACTAGAAAAAGCACAAATACAAAATGGAACAGCACACCTGAAGGAGCTAGAAGCAGAAGAGCAAGACCACCCCAAACCTAGCAGATGAAGAGAAATAATAAAGACCAAAGCAGAAATATACTATATAGCATTAAAAAAAAAAA
>NW_027544880.1:0-457 GCF_008692635.1 Crocuta crocuta
TTGATGAATAGCCTGGGGAATTAGAAATTCAATGATGAGAACTTTGGTTATCATTATATGAGTTCAAATTATTTGAACTAAACTCTTGCCATCATTAAGTCCATATTGATGCTCACAGAATGATAGCATTTGTTTTTCCCCAAGTTAAAATTTTTCATTCATGTCAGAGAGGTTCATTTAGTATTTTCATAAATCACATTTATCCTACTAGAGAAGGCAATTTGATGAGTGGCGGTGCTAGAGGAAGCCAAGACAGGGGATCAGGTGAAAGTTCAAGTTGTCATGCTATGCCTGCCCAACATGCGATGGAGCAAACCCTTTCTTCTTACAAGAACTTGCGCATAAGAGAATTGAACCAGAAGATTATTCTCTATATCAGAGCCATACGGTGAACATGACTTGGCTAGTGCTCTTCCTGAATGAATATTCTTATCTTTCAGAGAGGTTACATTTTAAA
>NW_027544881.1:0-457 GCF_008692635.1 Crocuta crocuta
CCCACCACTCCTAGGCATGTATGTGGATGCGAACTGTGGTCCCAGTTCCAGGCAGGTCCCAGAAGATCACATTGGGATATTCTGGATGTTGACTGGTGGTTTTCTTCCTCGTAGTCTCCACAACTCCAAGGTTAACAGACACCTGTCCATGAGGAAGCCCCCACAGGGCACTGAAGAACCTGGACTTCCCAGTCCCCGATTCCCCATCACTGCCACATCCAGGGAAGGGTTCTCTGCTTCCACAAGTGATTTCATGTCAGCCACATCTCTTCGCTTGTTCTCTGGAAGCACTGCTTGAAATCTAGCAAAGCTTTCTGGAGAGACAATGCCCTCTGCCCTACTGATGAATGTGGTGATACAGTCACATGGAGCCCTCTAAGAAGGAGGCAAGACCAAATGCACCAAACAGAAGGGATGAAGGAAGCAGAGCTTGGGGGAAAGATTCAGAAACATGGAA
>NW_027544882.1:0-457 GCF_008692635.1 Crocuta crocuta
ACCAACTAAGCCACCCAGACTCCCCTGTTTGTGTGTATTTTTAAAACCCTTAACACTTTAAGTTTTCTGTATTTTATTTTGGTAGATTGTTTGTGATAGAAATCTCACCTAATCTTATTTTTAAAAGGTTATCTAGATATTCCAATGCCTTTTATTTTTTTTTAAAAAATAATTATTTCTTACTGATTTAAAATATTAGCTTTTCCATATAACACTCTCTAGTACATACTTGAGTCTATTTGTATACATTTCACTCCTGTTTTGTTAAGAAAAAATGATCTGTTCTGGTGTTTCTCTCAGACTGTTTTATGATTGTAGGTTTATAATATACAATAATATCTCATAGAACAAATTTCCTCTCATTTGTTTTCTTTAAAAATAATTTGTGAGTGGGAAGAGGGCAAGATGGTGGAGAAGTAGGGAGCTTTGTACATTTCACTCACCCCCATATCTCACA
>NW_027544883.1:0-457 GCF_008692635.1 Crocuta crocuta
TCATGTGAGTAAAAGAGTGTATGTAGTACTCCAATGCTTGTTTCCTACCAGGGTATCCCTTTGGGATGTAGAATATTTCTATAAATAAGAGATAATCCAACCCAACTACCTCTACAACAGAGTTACTCCAAATGTCTCTAACCAGGCATGAAAGCAAGAGATAACTTGAAAGTCATTAAAGGTAATTAACTATATAAAAAAATATAATTTACTAATAAACAGATAAATGTCCTTGAATCTCCTAATACAGGCTCTGCCCCTATTTTATGAGCCTGGAGTCCTTGCAATAATACTGCTTTTTAAGATAACACTGATTAATAAGTATACATGAACTTAGAGGAGCCTCTCTTCCTGGAAGAAAATGTAAGTCAGATACTGCCCATTCCATTAAGATGATACTTGATATTTGTACTTGTGCCTTTTAACAACCTTAAAATAATTAAAAAGTGTGAAATAA
>NW_027544884.1:0-457 GCF_008692635.1 Crocuta crocuta
AATGTCCATTGACAGGCAACAGATAGGGAAGACGTGCTCTCTTCCCAAAATGGAAACCTTGTGCGGTAGAAACAACGGGGAATGAAGGCAACGTGCAGAAGATGGCACACAAACAATCCTACTTTTGTAAAGCACCCAAAGAAACAAAACTCAATGATATACTTTCTGAGGAGACACACATATATGGTAAAAAAATAAAAATAAAAGAAAGCAACAACACTATACATACGAACTTCCAGGGACCTATACTTCTCAGAAGAGATGGAGAGGGTCAGGATATGGGGTGAAGCATGCGGGCATACTGTAGGGCGTAAGAAACATTCTAGTTCTCATTTGGGGAGTTCAGTGCACAGGCATCTAGTTCTAACCCTTGCAGGACAACGCGTGGATGCATGCACGGAATATCCTGTATATCCTGCTGTAGGTAAGAACACACATTGAACTTAGAAAAAGTAAC
>NW_027544885.1:0-458 GCF_008692635.1 Crocuta crocuta
AAGACTGTCTCTTGATGGGTGGTGTAGTAGAAATATGCTGGTTCTGTCCTGGGGGTGAAGAAGAGGACAGATTTGACAACTGTTTGACCTTTGCCAATCTTCATGGAGATGCCAAGGAACATGAGAAGCAACTGACCTTCCTGAAGGAGATCTCTTCTCTCATTGTAGTCCTCATGGCAACTTCTGATGACAATAAAGAAAACCGAAAAATCATCCGTGGCCTGTGTGAGCTACCAAAACCTTTGATCTGTCTGCTTGATGACAAAGAAAAAACCATAGTCAATTATTCTGGCCAAAAAGTGAGAATTGGGATCAAGAACAGAAATGAGGCAGAATTAACAGACAACCTCAAAACTAAAATCAGAGATTTACTAGAGCTCTCTGACACTACTTTTAGCTTAGAGGACTGTGCTCAGATTGCGCGCAAGCAAGGATTCCTTATTGATGAAGACCAGACA
>NW_027544886.1:0-458 GCF_008692635.1 Crocuta crocuta
GGAGTCCCATTGCCTGATGGACGTGAGGGACAAAGAGGAGCAGAAAGCAGAGCATGACAACCTGAGACCTGGCATATTCTTGTCTTGGGACTTCCCTGAGGTGCTCAAGCTGCGGATCCCAAACTCATGAGACCGCTGTGAAGGCAGCGCCCTATGGTGGCGGGAGACCCCAGGTGGGGCGTGGATCCTTTATCCGCCCACGTTAAAACAAGACGGGCTGGTGCAGCCTGAAGGGATTCACTGCACGCAGTCCATGGGGCACGCTGCTTCACCGTGTGGCGCAGACACGCACAGACTAACAAGGGAGGAAAGATCTAAGCATGGCCTACAGAAGAGTCAGAACAGCTGACACCGTGTGGATTTAGTATGAAACAAGCATCTCGTCAGTAATGATGCACACAGATCATAATGCGCTAAACAAAACAGGCATCTGAGTCCACACTGAGACAAATACATGG
>NW_027544887.1:0-458 GCF_008692635.1 Crocuta crocuta
CTGTCTTCCTGCTAATGCTTTGCTAGAGGGAAAAGCAATCCTAGCTTGACCATAGCTTTGCCCCTCAAATCCCCTAAGTCTTCTTTAGCATACAGAAATCTCACTGGAGCCTTCCCCTGGACTTTACCTCCCTTGGCCCCATTGCGTCTAAGCAGTGTCTCCTCATGGTCCCGGGGCAGCTCTTCCTGCCCACAGGTCCTGTCCCGTGCTTTACTAAAATCACTCTTTGGCACCCAAGACGTCTGCAAGAATTCTTTCTTGGCGGTCAGCCTGGGACCTCGTGAACCCCACTGTCACCCCTAAAAACTTCATCATTCCCGCCTCCCGTGTGCTTCACCTGTCTGCGTTTTCATATTGGAGTCGCATCTTGCACACAATATATGTCAGTTGTGTTTCTTATCCTAAAGTCAGGTTCTTTCGGACAGTTAAAAAATGTCGTCTCCCATATGTCCTTCTGC
>NW_027544888.1:0-456 GCF_008692635.1 Crocuta crocuta
GAGATCATGACCTGAGCCGAAGTTGGCAGCTTAACCAACTGAGCCACCCAGGTGCCCCAAGTGCCCTCCTTAATGTCCATCACTCATTTAGCCCATCCTCTCACCCAACACCCCTTCAACAACCCTCACTTTGTTCTAAGAATGCTGATGGTGTTATTTTGATAGGGGTTGCATTGAATGTATTTAAGTCTCTTACAGTTTGACTCCCTGTCTGTTTTTATTTTATTTTTCCTTCCTCTCACCTATGTTCATCTGTTGCGTTTCTTAAATTCCATATATGAGTACATCATATATTTATCTTTCTTTGACCTATTTTGCTTAGCATAATACATTATAGTTCTTTTCACATTGTTGCATTGCAAGTGGCAAGATTTCAATGTTTTTGATGGCTGAGTAATATTCCATATTGCCTTTTGGTTTTGTTGATTGTTTCCTTTGCTGTGCAGAAGGTTTATA
>NW_027544889.1:0-458 GCF_008692635.1 Crocuta crocuta
AGGCCTTTATTTCTCTTTATTGTGCATTTCAGAATATTTTATGTTGACACACTGTGAACGAAACAAAATGTGTTCTTTGCTGGTGTGTGGACAACTTTTATTCCTTGCTTCTTTGGAGTCATTGGTTCAAATCTGTTCTTGCCTGTCTTGCCTGACGGATGGGGGTGCCGTACTCCGTGGTCTCCCTGCTTTCATGGCCTCCCTTGATTAAAGAGTTTATCCGAAAAACAAACTTGAGCATGTCATTTCTGTTTAAAGTGCTTTTTGGCTTATGTTGCCTCCAAAATGGGATGCAGAGCCTTAAATTCTCCAGTAGGAGTCCATCGTTTTTCTCCAGCCTCATTTACTTCTGGACCCCCTTACCCACTCACCTTGTTGCCCAGGCTTATTATCCTGTGTCTCCTCTACAAATACCCTTGCCCTTGTTTCCTCTTCTTTACATGAGAAATTCCCTCATT
>NW_027544890.1:0-457 GCF_008692635.1 Crocuta crocuta
CTCTGTGGTCCCTCTGCCCCGTCACCCCACGACCTGAGAAGGCCACGCCTAGGGGGCTCTGTGGTTCTGGGAGCCTGAGACCCCTCCTTCAGCCTGCACTGGCGGGGAGCCCGGGGTCCAGGCCACACTGCTCTGGGCAGAGCAGGGGGAAGAGAGGGGCTGATGGTGACACGGGCCGGCAGAGACATCCACCTGTGGGGTGCAGCCGCACCTGCACCTGACTCCCGGAGCCACCAGCAGCGGCCGGACGTGGGCTCCCTTCCCGTGGGCACCTCCTCCTGAGACGAGGCTCCGAGCCTCAGTTTTCTTGGCTGAAAAAGAGGTAGACAGAGGAGAAGACGTGTAGGACCCTCCTCTCCCAGGCTGTGGCTTCACGTATGACACAGGAATGACGTGTGCAGGACCCAGAGGACACAGACAGGGGGCAGTGTGCCCTCAGCGTGACGTGCAACGGGCC
>NW_027544891.1:0-458 GCF_008692635.1 Crocuta crocuta
GGTGGGTGCTGCTGCAGCCCTAACCCTAACCCACCGCAGCTGGCTCCAGGCGGAAGGCTGATGAGGCAGCGTCACACGTGGGCCTCCGCCCGGCCAGGAACCAGCCTCCTTCCGGGGACGCCGTGCCGCCCGCCCCTCCCAGGCTGCGCCCCACACGGGGACACTGCCCATTGGGACACTCCGCGTCTCAGATGGGGCTGTGCCCACCGAGGCCCCAATCACTGAGCGGCCCAGAGCTCATTCGCTGTGCCCAACTCCGGGCGGCCCCCGTGAAACAAGGAGCTGGTCAGCACAGGCCCAGGAGAGCGCGGCTGCCGGGCGCCCATCCTGGTCGGCGTGCCCCTGATGCCCTGGCTTGTTTCTGCTGAGGGTCCCAAGCCAGCCAAGAGGGAGGAGGCCACCCCACAGCTGGTGACACCCCGTGCAGGAGCTGCCACCTTTCCGCGGGGCTCCAGGCC
>NW_027544892.1:0-458 GCF_008692635.1 Crocuta crocuta
CGGCAGGTCCGCACCTGGCCAGCAGGTGGCAGTGAGGAGGGGGACACTTCAGCATCAGGGCTGCTGCTGGGAACAAACGCGGACGCCAGCGTGGTTCCGGGAAGCCCGGCTCGGCGAGCCCCACGCCGGCGATCAGGCACAGACACGGTCGGTCTTTGCGAAACACTTTATTGGGGGAGGCTCACACATTCTGACCGTGTCTCAGGCCAGAGAACGACAAGAGAGTGACAGGTGCGCTGGGACCCTGAGGTGGCTCAGATGAAAGCTGCAAAAATGTCCACAGGCCTGCTCCTTCGTGCCTCAGTTTCCCCTCTATGAAACGGGAGGGTTATGTTCCTTCCGGGTCTGAAACACTGGTCAGAGCGGGACGAAAGCCACAGGGAGGCGGGTCCCCGCTGCCAGAAGCTCCTACCCCACGCCCTGGAGCCACACACGCATCTGCATCTGCACCAGAAGCC
>NW_027544893.1:0-458 GCF_008692635.1 Crocuta crocuta
CCTCGCCCCACTCGTAGGCAACGAAGTGGCAGCCCCAGGGTCCTCAGCGGCCTCAGGCGACCCTTAGAAGGGACCCCAGAGACCACAGAGGCGGGGAGAGGGTGTGACCTGCAGGTTGAATCCCACACCTCCGATCTTGACGCCCAAGCAGACTCTCCTTCCAAGCCACCCTGGGAAGGCCAGTGGGGTCCTGAGGGACGGACTTTATATGAACTTATTTTGCAGGTGAGAAGAAAAATTCCTACTCTGCCCCTCAGACCTACAGGTGCCACACAAAGTCAACCGCCCTGTCAGAGCTGTGTCCTGCCCTCTGTCTCTCTCTCAGTCAGGGGCTCAACACACTCAGTGTCGCCCTGCTTTGTTCCTGGGGTTCCCTTACCCTCACCCTCCTTCCGCATTTGCTTGGCGACCAAATCCGGTGTCCCTGCCTCCGAAATGCCTGATCGGAATAGATGCTC
>NW_027544894.1:0-458 GCF_008692635.1 Crocuta crocuta
ATAAAAGGAAAAGAGTATTTCATCCGGAAGTTACCTTTTTTTTAAAGTTGTCACCTTTTACCTGCTGTGTTTCCTAAAGACATCAAGAACATCTTGTATTGGGGTCAGACAAATTTGGGTTGTTGTCTAAGTCCTACAATTTATAGGTTGGATGACTTTGGGCAAATCACTCAACCTCCTAGTGGCTAAGTTTAAAATAAAGATACTAATATTATCTGCTTTTCAGTTGTTGTAAAAATTAAATGAGATAATGTCTGTGACATCAATAGCCCTTTTTTTTGGCTTTTCCTACACACTTGAGAAGCCTTAGCACCACTTCTGCTGTGCAGCTGCTCTGTGCCCCAGTGCCCCCCCTTTTTTAATTCTTATTTATTTTTGAGAGAGAGACAGAGAGTCAGAGGATGAATGGGGGAGGGCAGAGAGAAAGGGAGACAAAGAATCTGAAGCAGGCTCCAGGC
>NW_027544895.1:0-459 GCF_008692635.1 Crocuta crocuta
AAAAATCAATGAACCCTACACTAACACATCATACCCAGAGCCCATAGTCTACACCAGGGGTCATTTTGGTTTTTTACATTCTGTGGATTTTGATAAATACATAATGACCTGTATCCACCATTATAGCGTCATAGGGAATGGTTTCATTGTCCTAAAAACTCTGTGTTCCACCTACTCACCCATCCTTCCCCTGAACCCCTGGACCCCTGACAACCACTGGTCTTTTTATCGTCTCTGTTGTTTTGCTTTTTCCACAATGTGATATAGTTGGAACCCTACAATATGTAGCCTTATCAGATTGCCTTATTTTCACTTAGTAATATCTATTTAAGGTTCCCCCATGTCTTTTCATGACTTGATAACTCATTTCTTGTTAGCACTGAATAATATTCCACTGTTTAGCTATACCACAGTTTATTTATCTTTCCACCTACTGAAGGACATCTTGGTTGCTTCCAA
>NW_027544896.1:0-459 GCF_008692635.1 Crocuta crocuta
AACTATGGAGGAATATTTGATTATTGAACCTATTATTCACAGCTCCCTGTACCTGTGCCTTTGCCCAGGTGGCTCTGCAGTCTCTGCCACTAGATGCAGAGTGAATTTATCCCTCCCTTGAGGGGGCTGGATCCACACTGTAGTGCAATGGCACGAGGCTTTAAGAAGCTTTGCCTTCTTCCACTTGCACCAGCTGGCCAGTCCACTTGTCCAAGGAAAGGGTAAGAAGAGGAATAGAACATGGAATAGCAGCCAAATCCCAGCTGATCTGGTGATGCCTGAGTAAGAGTCAAAGAAGGCCACTCGAAGGGCTGGAGTTGGAGACTACACAACTTTAGTGAGGAATCCCTGAGTGATGCAAGCACTGCTTTGAAATGTGGCTTGTTCAAAGGAAGAACATGAATACGGGTGACAGGATAATGCGAGTGTGGATGGATAATGGTTTTCTGACGATGAGGG
>NW_027544897.1:0-459 GCF_008692635.1 Crocuta crocuta
ATCAAAAAAAAAAAAAAAGGAGAAAGGAGTCCTGTTTATCTAGAATCGTCTGTTGAATACTTCATAATAGAGAACCAAATTTTAAATATCACCTAGAATGCTCTCAGTACAAGTAACAGAGGGTTAGAGAAAGTGTGAGTTTCAGAGTTGAACAATAAATGACTTAAAGACCAAACAGTTTTTACATCATGGCTCTGCTGTCCTCAGTCTATTAATAAAGGCATCTTCATGATGGGGAAGTGGCTGACACCACTTTCTGTCCAAACCACAGGAGAGAAACACTATCTGTTCACTGAAATGTCAACTACAATTTTTGAGTCTTCATTTAAGTCCTACTGAGCAACCGAGAACCACAGCAATAACTGCATACACTGCTGCTCTGTACTCAGTACAGATTGGGGTGATGTCAGCCTACCACGAACCCAGAGAAGAGGTAGAAGCTGAAAGCCTAAGCTACTG
>NW_027544898.1:0-459 GCF_008692635.1 Crocuta crocuta
ACTACCTACAAAAGAGGGAAAACATATTTGGACAATATTTTAAAACACTATCCTAATATCTAAGCTAAGTTGCAAAATAGTCATCAGAAGCTGTGGGTTCTGCTTTTAATTGTATCTACTCAAAGAAAATAAAAATTGGTTTGCCAATAAAAATAAATAAATAAATAAATAAATACCCTCTTTTGGAAACAGGAGGTGATTTACAACTAAATCATCCAGCCAGCCAAGTAAACTGTTTCCCCAAATGCAACTTTACTTGATGATGAACCTTGCCAATTCCTTTTTATATAAAGATGTTTTGGCACCATATTCCTTTAGTATATTAGGCATAAATGAGCATGGTTGGCAGGAAAATACAGAAGAGAAACTGAGTTTGGATAGGGTTACTTCCCAACCTCATTTGTTCTAAAGATGTCATGTTGGGAGCCATTCTGAGCCCACTAGTCGAGAAAACTCCTG
>NW_027544899.1:0-459 GCF_008692635.1 Crocuta crocuta
CACGACCTGACCTGAAGTCAGACGCTTAACCAACTGAACTACCCAGGCGCCCCCCATGTCCCACTAATTTTTATTAAGTTGATTGTCTTAATCTGGAGAGAAAGGAAGTTTTTGTATCTGCCAACTTCAACTCCACTTACTTGTAATAAACACATCTTTACTGTTTTCATTTTTCCTCCCAGCTGTCGGCCAAGCTCAACAACCTCCCACTGCTCATTTCTATGAGGCTGGAGTTTCTGAGAATCCTCTGCAGCCACGAGCACTACCTCAATCTGAACCTCTTCTTTATGAATGCCGAGACGGCTCCGACATCTCCCTGCCCCTCCATCTCTTCCCAGGTAATCACTGAAAGAATTACCCAAGCGATTTCATTTCATTAGTCACTTATAAAGGTTGGTCTGGTTAATGAAAAGGAAAATGGAGCTTTCACATTGGATTGCTCCATCCAGAGACACACAA
>NW_027544900.1:0-459 GCF_008692635.1 Crocuta crocuta
AGGAGGTTTCCCTTTTCAAACTCAGCAGGGAGATCTTCTCCAGGCCTGGCAACAAGTCAGCCAATAAGAAACACTCACAGGCCTGCCATTGAGGGACTGTCACAGTCCAACCAATCAGAACGCACCACCACTCTGCCACTCACTTTCCTTAAAGGATTTTCCTTCAAAGCAGCCCCTCCCACGTTCCTCCTTGTTTTAGTGAGGCAACTGTCCTGTGTTGTTTGGTCTCGCTTGTGGCTTGGTCTTATCTTGCTCATCCTGAATTTCAATTTTTCGGCAATTCTCAAATAGACCCAGATATCTGTTAGAGTAACTGGCCATCAGTTGTCACTTTGTTACAATGCTCTGTAACAAACATCCTGAGCTCAGTAGCCAGCAGAGGAAGGCATTCTTCTTGTCCATGCATCTTCAAGGTGACCCTTGAAGAGCTGGGGGCTTAGAGATGCCCACACCTGTGCA
>NW_027544901.1:0-459 GCF_008692635.1 Crocuta crocuta
CAGCCATAGCGTCCTGATGTGGACCCTACTTACATCGTTTCTGGTGTGTAGACCAAACCTGTTGGGTCAGGACTGTGATTTCTTCCTCCGTGTCCACCTGATCAGATCAGGCTAGTTTTCCTCTGCTATCTGTGCTCCAGACACATTTCTCTTCAGCATCCTGAGTACATGGAGCATGATTTTGCCTAGGGGCTGTGCTCCTTCTGTGTAGCACTTCCCACACAGATGCTATTCATCAAGCTGTATTCAACTCCTGCCTGTGGGGTCAGTCACCTTGGGCTTAAAGGCATTCCCAAGAGTGACCCCCTCTGTAGTCTGTGCTTGACTGCACCCAACACTTGGCAAATTCCAGTGTAAGTCTTTGGTCAAGAACCCTTCCCTTGCCTGCTGTCTGAGGTCAGTCAGAGCATGGATCATGTGTGCAAGTTAATTCAGCTGTAGACTACTTCCCAGTCCTGA
>NW_027544902.1:0-459 GCF_008692635.1 Crocuta crocuta
CTCCCAACCCTGAGCACTTTGTGGGTCTTCAGGCTTCATGTGTTGCCAAGTGATCGGGGACCGCAGTGGCCTAATTGATGCATCATTTGCTGAACCCACTGACCCTTTGTCTGCATTTGAATAACAGATTTGAGGACCTATAGATTGATCTATAGTAGGTTCAGGAAGCCCCTAATTTCACCAGCAGACATCTGCCTGATAGTAAGACTTGACATCCCATTCACAAACTGTGTTCCCTGTACTAACATGAGGAACCAGTGACAGCCTGTATTTTGCTTCAATGTGGGAAGAGGTTTTCTTTTTTAAATAAAACTCTAGATGAAGTAATTCATTCATGTTTGGGTTTTCTTGTATTAAAAAATATATACCTTTATTTTTAAAATTTATTTTGAGACAGAAAGAGAAAGAGTGAGTGGGGGAGATGGAAGGGGGGGAGAGGGAGAGAGAGAGAGAGAGAGA
>NW_027544903.1:0-459 GCF_008692635.1 Crocuta crocuta
TTAAGAAGCATCTGACTTCTGACTAGGCCGGGCAGCCTCCACATGTGCCCCAGGCACTCTGCACACACTTACTGAATGCCCACAAGGCAGGTGTGGTGACAATCATCATTTAGGATGGGATGACAAGAAAACGGACTTTGCCTTCTACCTTTTTGGATTATGAGTTCTGCTCCCTGGTCTTATTTCAAATGTTACTGCTTAATAGTCCACCAGCTTCATGGTCCTCTGGGAGACTAGATCACTTGCCCTACTTGGTGTCCCCTCATTTGCCACTTTGACAGGCTAACACACCTTCTGACAGAAATGGAACTGATATGGAAGCTGAATCCTTGGAACAAAGAAAGCTGCACTCTAGTATTTGCAAAATTAAAGGAACGAATCCTTAAATCTAGATACGCCAACAGAGTGGGTATGAAACAGGGTTACAAGCTCCTCTGGGTCATACATGACAGCTTACAC
>NW_027544904.1:0-459 GCF_008692635.1 Crocuta crocuta
CAACCAGCTGCCTAATATTCTACCAATTGGGATTGAATTAATATTTGCTCCTGTGAAGTCAAAGGCAAGGGTAGGGGATAGATATAAGGAAGACACAGAGATAGATTTAATGATAGGCTATAACCCAAGGGGTGTGGCAGAGGTACAAAGAATCCAATGGGGACAAAGGAGGAAGCTTTAAGTTTTCTTGGGAGCATCCAGATGCCACTATAGGCAGGTAATAATATTTGAATTGCTTTAAAGGATGAGTGGGGGATGAAACTGAGAGAGTAAGAAGGAGTTGAACAAAATTTAAGCAATGAGGATAAACAACAGATAGGATCAGTCACAAACTCCAGCTTCACCATCGCTGTTACCTGAGCTTGGTAAAAACACTGGGATAAATGGTCACGGAGAGCAAGGAAAAAGGAGGCTAGATGGCAGAGAAGTAGGGAGCTCCGTACATTTCGCCTGCACTCA
>NW_027544905.1:0-460 GCF_008692635.1 Crocuta crocuta
AAAAAAAATTTCAAAGCCAATTTGTATGATATGTTGAAGCACTGTGGTACAACATAGAGATAAGGTGGTTTTACCTCCCCACACAAACAAGCTTGGGGTAGGGTAAAGGAGAAATTGTAGTTAATTTAAGTAGTGCCAAAGGACAGTACATTTCTTTTGCTACTGGAAAGATTAAAAATGATTCCATAATGTTCTCTTTATTTCTTCACTGAGGAAAGGAAATGAAGATTGAGTATTAAGTTGATGAAAAAATACTCAAAGCTGCCTATTTCTTTTAATTGACATCACATAAAAGGTCCAGTTTTTGTTATGAAGCTGACTCTTTCTAGTTTTTCAACTATTGTACTTCAAATCATATGTCCCTCTGCTTGGCAGTCTTTCTTCTCCACTAACTTGAGGGGAAATTCTAAAGAGACATTTCTGCCTAGTTGTAAGAATTGTTGGCATTGAAGGGAATCTT
>NW_027544906.1:0-460 GCF_008692635.1 Crocuta crocuta
AAAAAAAAGACTCAAAGAGCTTATACTGTCAAGAGGCATGCCATCTCTCACATGACACGGATTCCAAATTGACTCTAGATCAAAGTTTCTTCAGCACTATTGACATTTTGAGCCAGATCACTCTCAGTAAGAATTCCTAGGTGGAGTGGTCTGTATCCCTCAATCCCAACCCTTCCCCTAGCTAAGTTCTACTCATCCTTCAGGTTCCTGCTTAAACACCACTTCCTCTGAGTGGTCTTCCTGGCCATCCTGAACTCTAGGTGACATATCCCCTCCAAGGTACTTCCAAGGAACCCTAAACTTTCCCCACTGAACATGGTGTTGTAATGGTCTGTTTACTTAGATGGTGGAGCAGAGAATTTACATAATGTTCTGAAAGTCAATTCTATTTGTTGCTTTTACAGTGTAATTATTCATTCATTACTTTTGTCCCTCTACAGCATCTTTGGCAACCTATCAT
>NW_027544907.1:0-459 GCF_008692635.1 Crocuta crocuta
AATCGAACGTTGGCCAGGGGCCCACCCTGTCCCCCCCACCCCCCGGGGTGCCGCCACCCGCACCCGCCTGCTCGGCTGCCGCCATGTCCCCCTCGGCTCCCGCCGCACCTGCCCTCTCCCCGCCGTGTCCCGACCGCTGCCCGGAGGACCCTCGACCGGGCCGCGCCCACACGGCCCTTCCCTCCTGAGCGGAGGTCGGGCTCTGCGCTCCTGAGCGCGCCCAAGACCACCGTGCCCGCGGGCTCCAGGCTCCGGGCTCCGGCCCAGGGGAGACGCAGCCAGCCCGGGCGGTGGCCCGCAGCGGCAGGGAAGCCGGCCGAGCGGTCGAGGGAGGCAAGGGACGGCGGGCTCCGCCAGCTGACCGGACTCAGGGACGGACACGGCTGGCCCACCTGACCCGCGCCCCGGGCACCGCCACCGCCCGCACCTCGGGAGGGAGGCAACGGGGGCCCGACAGCC
>NW_027544908.1:0-460 GCF_008692635.1 Crocuta crocuta
AAAGATATCCACGGTGTCTAGATATGCCAAGCCCTGTTCTAGGCACAGGGAGACCACAGTGCACAAGTGGCAAGACTCAGGCTATAAACAAATAAGGAAGATGCCAGTCAGGGGTTGGCAAACAGCGGCCTAGGAGCCACTACATGTTTTTGTCACTAAACTTTTATTGGAACACAATCACCCCTGTTATTTCCTCTGGTCTATGACTGGCTTAGGGACACATGGCCGTCATGAGAGAAAACACCTGGTCTATTACAGAAAGGATTGCTGGCCTGGTGTAAGTGCAGGGATTCAAACAGGGTGAAATGAGAGAAAGGGGGTGGGGCTATGTTTCACTGACTGCTCAGAGGACTCCTCTCTGCCCATGACATTTAAACCAACACAAGAAGGACAAGAAAGGGAGGCATCAGCAGGGGAGGGGCTGAGGGAAGGCAGAGGGAATAGTGAGTGCAAAGGGCCT
>NW_027544909.1:0-458 GCF_008692635.1 Crocuta crocuta
GTGCTGACAGCTCAGAGCCTAGAGCCTGCTTCGGATTCTCCCTCTGCTCTTCCCCCAAAAATAAACTTAAGAGAATGTAGTTAAGAGAACTAGTTTCATATGGTATTTGTGCGGAGACTGGAAACAGTTATCACCTATTAAAGGTTAGTTTTTCCAAGCTAAGGGAAGAGCACGCACAAAGTCCGTGATGAAAAAGTCAGCCGTCAGCCCCGCTTGGAGAGTTGAGTAAGGATGAGGAGAGGCATAGCACTTTAAGGTTTGTGCATAAAGATGATTAATGAATGAGATGAGAGCTTAAGTTCCACAATTTAAAAGTAGTCTCTACCATGTTATCATTAATGGTAGTCAATAACAGGATCTGTTCAGAAATGTTCAGAAAATGGCAGAAACTGTCTTTTCCATTTAAACTTAGGATTTTTTTTTAAATGTTTTATTTATTTCTAGGAGAGAGTGAGAGA
>NW_027544910.1:0-460 GCF_008692635.1 Crocuta crocuta
AAACTCATGAATTCAGATCATGACGTGAGCCGAAGTCAGACGCTTAACCGACTGAGACACTCAGGCTCCCCAGCCCTGCCTGTATTTGAACCCTGGGAGTCTGGCTACTCATTCTATGCTTTTAAATGCTTTGTTCTGTATCTTCTAAGACATTTACCTTTTGGCACTAAGTAGTAGTCCATACGTGTGACAGCTTCTCTACTATAACCTGAGTTAAAGTACCTCCTCCTGTGTCCCTCCTTCTCTTCCATATGCTTCCTATGGCCTACTGTCTTCCCTCCCTGCCTCCTAATAATGGCTGCCTGCCCAGCCACAGGGAAAGCAAGAGGAAAGGCAAGGAAGGACTGGGTGTGACTCTAGTCATACAGGTTCCAGTGAGGAATTGTTAGGGCAGTGAGGGCAATTAGGTGAGGGAGAGAGAAGAGAGATGGGAACTCAGAGCTGAGACCAAATCCCTGCT
>NW_027544911.1:0-460 GCF_008692635.1 Crocuta crocuta
GGCCTCTCTGAAACCCCAGGACAGAATCCCCCATGACTCACCAGCTGCTGAGCCGGGACCTGTGGGGGAGGGGCCGGGGTCTCCCGAGGGCCCTGGGGAAACAGGCCATAGCTGAGGAGAGGGCTCAGCTTCACAGTCTCCTCCCTCCTGTGCTCTGTGGCCCCAGGGCCCTCTTCCACCTCCTGGGGAATCCTGGTGACAGGGACGAGGGAAGGGGCAGGGAGGGAGGGGCCTGTGTCCCTCCTGAGCTCTGAGGGGTGGACCCCCTGGTGACGCTTCCCCAGAGCCCCTTCCGGCACGTCCACCCAGGGCTCTCCTGGGCACAGGCCCTGAAGTCAGCGCTGGGACACAGAGGAGACAGGGCTGGGGCCTCACCTGAGACCAGCAGCTCCAGGGGCTCACTGGGGTGTGACAGCAGGTAGGGGAAGGCGCTATATGAGCCGTAGCACCTGTAGGTCCC
>NW_027544912.1:0-460 GCF_008692635.1 Crocuta crocuta
CTTGAATATACACTCATATACATGGATTCAGGAAGGCTGGGAAGGTTGGATGCATCAATAATATCGTTACTTCTAGGAGAAAAGGTTTGTAAGGTGAGGGGGCTTTTGAATTTTCACAACTGTTCATATGAATACTTCCTAATGTATTTTTAAAAAGAAGCCCTGTGGTGATGGCTGAACGACTGTAAAATTTCACTACAAATCACTGAATTATACATTTGGAACTGGTGAATGTTACACTATGTAAACTATATCTCAATATAGCCTTTAAGTTAATTAGGGGCGTCCTGGTGACTCAGTCATTAAGCTATCGACTCTGGGTTTCAGCTCAGGTCATGTCTCAGGGAAATGGGATCAAGCCCCATGTTGGGCTCCATACTGATAACATAGAGCCTGTTTGGGATTCACTCACTCTCAATCTCTCTCTCTCTCTCCCTCTCTCCTTAACCCTCCTCCATCA
>NW_027544913.1:0-460 GCF_008692635.1 Crocuta crocuta
CTCAAACCCACAAACCGTGAGATCATGACCTGAGCCCAAGTAGGACCCTTAACCAACTGAGCCACTGAGATGACCTGCTCCTCACAGATATTTAAACCCAAGTCGTAAGTTTACAAAGACTATCCACATCAACCAGCCGGGAACAAGAAGCGCTGCCGGTCCCACTCATTTACTGTATTATTGTCAACTCTCTTCTGTTTCTGACTCCTGTATATTTCCTTTTCTTTGACTTTTAACCATACATCCAGGTGAATTTTCTTCAGCGTTTCTAGGTGTTTGTATCTGGATAATTCTTAGCTTGTCATATTATGTCACATAGTCATTAATGGTGGTTTCTTTAAATGCTCCAGAAGCCAAATAAAGTTTAGGATTATTTTTTAAATTTTTATTTAAATTTTAGTTGGTTAACATACAGAGCAATATTGGTTTCAGAAGTAGAATTCAGTGATTCATCACTTAC
>NW_027544914.1:0-460 GCF_008692635.1 Crocuta crocuta
ATGATTTTGAATCCTATCCCAAGAATATATGCTGTCATTAACTTGTAAAGGAGTAACACAAATCCATTTATATTCGGCATGACACCTGAGGGATAACTGAATTTTCAAGGTTAGCAATTCCTGACCAATAGCAAGCACAGCTTCCTCTAATGCATCCACCTTATCATTAAGTTTTTTATCTATTAGTTCTTGAGTAGTTAAGGCCATAGTTATATTCTTAGAAAGATTATCAGCAAAAGTTGCAGTATGTATTTCTTTACTTAAAGCAATAGCAGAGACTGTAAGTGAAGTTATAACAGTAATTAAAGCAGTAATTCCTAAAATAAAGCAGCTATAAATTGTCTTGTCCTGGTCAACTTATTACTTAATAATTCTAAGGCCTTTAGGCCTTGGTCATCATGCCAATTTTCAGTAACATTTACAGGCACCATAAGATATGGAGGTTGTTTCACAATAATTA
>NW_027544915.1:0-460 GCF_008692635.1 Crocuta crocuta
GGGAATATGGAAAATGTTGTTGCTCGCTTTCTACCCTTGGCCAAGACGGTATGCCAAGAGAGGGGCGGAATGAACACTGAATGAGCCAACCTGCTGCACCTTCCACAGAAGGCAAGCCTGACAGTATTTCAGGAGGGAGTCGGCAGGTCAGCAGTGTCCAGCCACACAGAGAGAGCAAGCACAGTGAAAAGTCAGCCATTCCTTCAATGCAGCAATCAAGACTTGACCAATGCATTCACAGAACTGGAGCAGTGAAAGAGGAAGGAATTGCAGCCAGCAAGTGTAGTCAAGAATTTTGAGAAATTGGGGTGCCTGAGTGGCTCAGTCAGTTAAGCATCCAACTCTAGGTTTTGGCCCCTGGTCATGATCTCATAGTTCATGAGTTCGAGCACCATGTTAGGGCTCTGCATGGACCATGCAGAGCCTGCTTGGGTTTCTCTCTCTCTCTCTCTCTCTCTCT
>NW_027544916.1:0-460 GCF_008692635.1 Crocuta crocuta
TAATCTAGACCCCATTTGTAAGAGCAGGGCACCTTCAATGGAAGAATCTGTTAAGCTAACCCTTTGTTGGTACGAGAACTATGGGTTGCAGGTCTTACAGGAGATCAGTTATGCTCTCATATGTCCAAAGCCTTAATATTAGAGCCTTAATATTGGGCATTACCTTTGTTTCTCCTTCACAGACCGCAACCTCCTTTCTGCAAGGGTTACTGAATCTCTTTAGCTCTCAAGCGCTAATTTCACTCCTGACAAATATTGGCCTGGTGGCTGGGGTGCTGGTGCCCATATTGTGCCTTGTTCCCTGTTTCTTTAAAATAACTAATCGAGGCTTTCACAGGGTAAATGTTGAACTACACAGCCTTCAATTACAAAATAAGAAAGGGGGAAATGTTGGGAGCCGTTTCTGTACTCATGGTTGAGAAAGAACTCCTTGTGAGGTTAAGGTAAGTTGCACAGATGC
>NW_027544917.1:0-460 GCF_008692635.1 Crocuta crocuta
ATGTGCGGCCGTGGTTCCCAGGACCTTCTTCACAGCGAGCCCGGGGAGCCGCCCAGGGACAGGGCGTGAGGCGTCCCCTGAACTGACTTGACCAAGAACTGGCCCTCCCACCGCCCCCCCTGCTCAGGGGACCCTCTGCCAGCATCTCCGGGGACAGGGCTCCGGGGGGCCTGGCGCGGCAGAGTGCTCCGCGGTGCATTGCTGCCCAGGTGCGCCAGCTCGAGGACAGGCGGCCTGTGGGGGCTGACACGTCACAGGCCAGCAGATGGCTGGGTCCCTTAGAAGCTGCTTCTGTTGGGACCAAGCCTGATGCCCCGGCAGGTGTGCTGCCTTTTAAATCATCGGAATCTGGCCACACCTGGCAGCACCTGGTAGTGCCTGACGGTACCTGTCAGCACCAGAAGTCTCTGTGCGCACCTGGCACTATTTGGTGGTACCCAGCAGCACCCAGCAGCACCCA
>NW_027544918.1:0-460 GCF_008692635.1 Crocuta crocuta
AAACAAGGAGGAAATACTCGTGACAGTTACTGTTCTCATTAATGTAACTGGTAATGTGGTCAGAGCTGGTATTCATAATTAGCTTCTTCTATTCCATATTCCCTTTGCCTTCAGTAGGCACCTCAGCAGGTTGTGGTTCTTTACCTGGTGGGGGTACCCAAATATTCATTCCTGAAGGCTCTGAACCATTAGTAGGCCTGCCTGAAATGGGTTGGCATAGTTTTTCAATGATCTTAATAACAGGGCATGGTAATGCTAAATGATGCCCTAAGGGATTTCCTATACTCCAGAGATATTCGTGCTCATCTCTGTTGTAGAGTACAGTCTCCTTTTAGCAAACAACTTTCTTTACCTGTTGACTATGAGGCATGAGGAGCCCAAAATGGCCTGGTAGCAATCTTAACTTCCAGTTCCGTGAGTCTCCTGCTAGAATCATCCTGCCCGTTGGAACTAAGGCCTC
>NW_027544919.1:0-460 GCF_008692635.1 Crocuta crocuta
CAGCAGGGAGCCCGCGAGCCCAGGGCGCTCCACCCCGCTGGGACCCGCAGGCTCGTCCTGTCCGGAGTGACCGCCTCCTGAGGCACCTCTGAGGCAAACCGCAGAGACCGCCTCTTTTAGAGTCTAGAAAACTAAGCCAGCTCAGTGACGGCCGTGGGTGCGGGACTGGGTTCCGGAGGTGTGTCCCCATCCTGGGAACCGAACGGGACAAGCCCACTCCCCAGCTCACACCTCGCGCCACGCCTCAGCAGTGAGACCGCACCGCGCCACAGGTTCCCTGGCCACCGGCGAGACGTCGCGCCTGCGCAATGAGAGGGCACGACCTGAGGAGCTGGCGAGGGCACGGGGACGCGCACGCTGGGACGTCGGGGGCGGAGCCCCCGGCGGCCTGGGAGCCTCTGATGGGCTGCATCAGGGAGGGGGCGGGGAATTGGGCGTTCCTGGGCGGGGCCTCGAGGCC
>NW_027544920.1:0-460 GCF_008692635.1 Crocuta crocuta
AGATCATGACCTGAGCCTAAGTTGGCTCCTTAACCAACTGAGCCACCCAGGCGCCCCGTCTTTGCCAATTTTGAAGATAAAGACAAGGTCATAAGCCAAAGGATGCAGAGGCCACGTGAAGCTGGGAAAGACCCTCAGCTGAATCGGCAAGAACATGGGACCTCAGTCCTACAGGAGCAAGAAACTGAACCTGGCTAACAACCTGAACAGGTAAGGTAATGCCTGCTGAGACCCTTTGCGGACTTCTGACCTACAGAGCTGAGAAATAACAAACATGTGCTGTTTTAAGTGAGAGCTCTGTGGCAATTTGTTGCAGTGGTGATAAAAAGCGAATACAGCACCCAACAGAAATGTGTCTGTGCACCAGAAAATGTGTACAGTAGTGTTCACGGCAGTATTATTTGTTAAGAGCCCCCCAGTGGAACTATCCAAGGTGGCCATTCTCAGGACAGGTAAATAA
>NW_027544921.1:0-460 GCF_008692635.1 Crocuta crocuta
CACCCAACTTTCCTTTATTACATCCAGTATAAATGTTCATTGCAAATAAAATTAGCGTATTTATATAAACATTAAAGTAAATTGTATTCCCAAATGCACTGATAGTAACCCAAGTCAAAGAGTTACTATGATAGTTAAATGAGTGAATGTTAGCATGTTAGTTACAATGCCTGGCCTAGAGCAAGCAAGCACAGATGTGAATGCTAACCATGATCCTTATCATATTCCTTGGTATATATCCTTTCCAATTCTCCTCCCTCAGGATTTCCTCACCCAGTCAATGTCATGATCCATAGTTATTAAGACCTCTCTCATTCCTTCCCCTACCTCATGCAGAATCCAATATATTACATAAACGTAGTGGACAATCTCTGATTTTTAATTAGTGTTACCTCAAATTACTTTTGGACCCAACAAAATAGGAAAAAGAAGATAAGGCCCCTGTAATCTAATTCTTTTT
>NW_027544922.1:0-460 GCF_008692635.1 Crocuta crocuta
TTTTTTTTTTTAACAGAAGGTGCATAAACGTGTGGAAGCTTTAACATAGTCCTATTTGATTATCAGGCACATGGTATTTTAACTGATACAGAAGAATATATTCAATGAACATTATGGAAGTTATAAAGCCTTGTAGGAAAATAAACATCTGTGAACCCACCACTCAACATTACCAAAACCATAGACACCCAGTGCATACCCCTCTCCGGTCTCATTGCCCTCTCTTTTCACCCACCCCCCACCCCCTATCCCAGGGGCAGCACTCTCCTGTGCAAGGCATCCAGTATTTCAATATTTCAGGTACCTTCATCACACCACGTTCTGGATGCAAGATGCCAAAGAGGAGGGAAGGTATTACTGCTATAAATCAGAGTTGCAAACTGACAGCAAACGCCATATTTCCTAACACAGGTTTGCCAAATTTAGCTTGTCTTGAAAATTAGCTATTGATACCCCTTCT
>NW_027544923.1:0-460 GCF_008692635.1 Crocuta crocuta
TTTGACCACAACGTGCAACAAATGCTGAATTCCATGTTCTCCAAAGACTCTCACTCCTTCCCACCTGTTTAGGCTTCAGTTTCTCATCATGGTTTTGGCCTCTTCTCCCATTGATCATCAAATCCTAAGTAAAGATCCATCTTACAAGGTAGTTGAAGGAACCTTAGAAATCACATAGTCTTCAAGCCCCTGCTTCTCACTGAACCCCACACATCTCACATGCTGTTTCTTTCTCCTTATCACACTGTCCTATAACTTCTTTAATTACTATCTTGCTGATGCTCTGGGTTTCAGAGACTTTTTTGAGGACTGAGTCATCATCACATCTGGATCTCCAGGGTCTGCCATCATATTTTAATAAAGTAGGCACTCTGTTAATGCCTTTTGAATAAATGTGTGACCTTCCAGGATATGACATACCTCACGTGTGCATGAAGACACGTGTGCGTGTGTGTGTGTG
>NW_027544924.1:0-461 GCF_008692635.1 Crocuta crocuta
ACACACACACACACTGAAAAAGGAAAAATAAATTAATGTTGTAAATTAGAAATTCTATATAGGTAGTAGAAGTAAAGAAAGTATGCAAAACCTTCTTTGAAACATGAATAAAATTGTTTTAGCAATAGCTGTTCAATTACCTGAAAGTACCCTTCTTTTTTCTCAGATATGCTGGATTTGCTGCACTATGACCACACACATTATCTTATAAAAATGTTCTCTAAAACCTCTAAAAAAAATTCAAGCCCTATCTCTGTCCCCAGTGCAAAAGTGTCCTTATCTAAAGATTTTGGTTATAAAGGCACAGACATATTATCTCCTTTGTAATTTATATTGTGTATGTCCATATGCTCTACAAAATGAAGTATGTATTACCATTTCTTGATGTCAATATGCATCAATATTATTGCAGACCTTTATTCTTATGTTTATGTTTGGAGTTGAAAATTAAATACTGGGGC
>NW_027544925.1:0-461 GCF_008692635.1 Crocuta crocuta
TAAAATGGGGATTGGAGAAAAGAGAAAGACCTTTACAAAAGATTACACACAAATAAAGATAGAAATAAGAAATGGAATAAGAAATTACCTTTTAAAAACCATCATTGTAACAAGTCAGTCACGAAATATCAGTAGATGTGAAAGTTGTTGGGTGAAAGAATGTTGGGGCACAGGATATGGATAGTGGGAACCACTGTGAACTTAATATCACTTACTTATAAAGAAACCAGACTGTGTCATGTGGCTCATGATGTAGGGTCAATGTGAAGGGCACAATATCAGATAGTAAAAGATTTTGAAAAGAGAAGAAAAACCAGAAAATTCTCAACAAACAGACCACACATGAGGTGGTGAATGTAACATCAAAGAGAAAAAGGACACATTGAATGCACTGGATGAAAAGATCCTGTTAAAAATCAACAGCCAGCTAAACCAACCAACCAACCAACCAACCAACCAAC
>NW_027544926.1:0-461 GCF_008692635.1 Crocuta crocuta
CTGATGATAAAAATCTCAGAAAAGCACAAACCAAAGCAAGATGACTTTGATAGGTAGCAAAGTACATCACCCCAAAATATACCACTTAGTCATAAGGATCATTTTGAGCTGATAAGGTGGTTTTGGGTAGTAAAATTGCTTTAGATTGTTTGTTGCCTGAAAAAGGAGCCTGTGCCATAGAAATACCTCCTGCTGCTCCTGGATCAACACCTTTAATATTACAGAAACTCAAATACAGGGAGAAAAAAAAACAAGCCTCGTGGTTAAAATACATTGATACCTGGGGGTTCTGACTAAGAGACATACTTCAGTCCCTTGGTATTCTCCTAATAGTCCTCATGAAGCTGTGTTCTCTCAAGGGTCTTAAACACATGTTTATAGTCACCAGGTGTACATCAGATGGTCTCACTACACTTGGAGACGAAGAAACGGCATGAACAGTGAGGTGCAAACATCTTCCA
>NW_027544927.1:0-461 GCF_008692635.1 Crocuta crocuta
CTCCCAGAGAAAGTAATCATGTAATAAATTCTCTGGTTCTACATGATAAATCCATTCTAACATGTCTACCTCCTTGAGATTTCTATAGTCTATATTATGCCAAGAAGATCTGACATCTCCACTTAGTTTGCTACAGTCAGTCATTGTGTTCAAGCTTCAGTCAACCATCCCAGCAGTGCCTTATCACAGTTGTAGGTATCCTTGATACAATGGTAAACCTCAAATCATAGATGAGTATCCTTCAATAATGTCAAATTGTTGGTGTCAAATTCTTCTCTATCTCAATTAATATTTATACCATCAGCCACTTCCTCTGCTGAATTAGATCTAATACCTTCAAGATATATTCCTGTAGGCATTCATTTGATTCTAGTTAGTACAATCAGGTAGTCTTTGCAATGATGTCAGTGGTTAAGCTATTTTCTCCCCAAGTGATAGTAATATTTCCTGCTCAGACTTTA
>NW_027544928.1:0-461 GCF_008692635.1 Crocuta crocuta
TTGGATCTCTGTTATACCACAAATATAGTGCCACAGATGTTGGCCAATATGTGGGGCAAAGACAAGAGAATTACGTTTGGTGGCTGTGCCTTTCAACTTTTCACTGATATGGTACTGTGTTCAGTGGAATGTATCCTTCTGGCTGTGATGTCTTATGACCGATTCAATGCTGTCTGCAAGCCTCTGCACTACATGACCGTAATGAACCCCCAGCTCTGTCGAACCTTGGTGGCCATGACCTGGGGAATTGGTGTTACTAATTGCATGATACTTTCACCCTATGCCATGAGTCTTCCTCGATGTGGGAACCACCACTTAGATCACTTTTTTTGTGAAATGTCTGCAATGATCAAGATTGCATGTGTGGACACCACAGCCATGGAGGAAACCACATTTGCCATGTGCCTGATTATAGTTCTCATTCCCCTTCTTCTCATTCTGGTTTCTTACGGCTTCATTGC
>NW_027544929.1:0-461 GCF_008692635.1 Crocuta crocuta
AGAGCCTGGAGCCTGCTTCTAACTCTGTGTCTCCCTCTCTCTCTGGCCCTCCCCGCTCGCACTCTGTCTCTGTCTCTCTCAAAAACAAATAAACCTTAAAAAAAACAAAACCCTCACTGCTTAATTATCCTCATTCTACAGATGAGGTAATTGAGGATAAGAGAAGCTAAGTTTCTTATTCAAGGTGAAGTCACTAGCCCTTGGTACAGCCAGTTTTCAGCCCTGGACTCTTTGAACCCCTGTGTACTTCTCATTATAATCATCTCGTTGCTTTTAATATTGTCTTCTGTCTTAATTCACATTCACCATAAATACTTTTTCTCGCTCTTCTTGTTGTTTTGGGTTTATTTTGAGAGAGAGCATCAGCAGGCGAGGGATGGAGTGAGAGGCTGAGAGAGAGAGAGTCCCAGGCAGGCGCTGCACTGCAGCTGCAGAGCTGGATGTGGGGCTTGAACCCACGA
>NW_027544930.1:0-461 GCF_008692635.1 Crocuta crocuta
CCAGGACTGAGGCAAGACATTGGAACATTACATATGGCCTGAACCCCCCCTTACCCTCACCTCTCCCCTCAACCTCATGCAAGAAAACTCAGACCTCACCCCTTTCCCTGCCGGAGCTCTTCCTCCTCCAGGCCACAGGTCCTCCAGGTCACAGTGGCACCAGCTCCAAGGACAGCCAGACCAGCAATGATTCCCATGAAGGGGAGGCTGGAGTGTGATGGGGCTCTGGGAGGGAAAGGGAAGGTGAGAGTTCTGAGCCCCGGGCCTCACCTCTGTTCCCACTGAAGGTCTACAGAAGGTGTTGTGTGTTCCATTGTCTGAGAACAGAACCCACCCCTTCATCTCCCTTCGTGCCCCATCTCAGAGTGACGCGCTCCTGCAGCCCCTCGTGCTGCACAGACACGTGTATCTCTGCTCCTCTCCAGGAGGCACCACCAGAGCTGCCCACTTCTGGAAGGTCC
>NW_027544931.1:0-461 GCF_008692635.1 Crocuta crocuta
CGTGGAGCAGTCCCGGCTGACGAGCCGGGAGAGCTTGGCTCTGCCTTCGTCCCCCAGTCAGCACCGTGGAGGGATCGGGGCTTGTTCTGCGTCTCACTCGTCCACACGTCCCCCGTCTCCACCCCTGAGCGGCGCCGGGTGCTGGTGCTGTCGGTATGGAAACAGGAGGCGTCTTGGCTCCGAGAATACACTCGAGGACCCAGAACCTTAATTAGGCCACATACTTCGTCTCCCAGCCCTGATGGAGCCCAGCTGAGCGTGTGACCTGCGTGAAGGCTAATTGCACCGTCTCAGCCGCTGTCGTGGACGGAGGGACTCCAGAGACAGGACAGTTGGGGGTGCGTGCATTCCGGGCGGGGGCTGGCCCCCAACAGTCAAGCGGTGTTCGTCTGCACAGTGTGTGAGTGTGCAGTGGCCCCTTCTCACACCAGCCCCAGCTGGTTTCTGTTGCTTGTGAGAGC
>NW_027544932.1:0-460 GCF_008692635.1 Crocuta crocuta
GAGAGAGAGAGAGAGAGAGAGAGAGAGAATACCAAGCAGGCTCCTTGCTGAGCGTGGATTGATGTGGAGCTTGACCTTACGGCCCCGGGATCATGACCTAGCTGAAATCAAGAGATGCACGCTCAACTGACTCAGCCACCCAAATGCCCCTAAAGAATTACTAATTTTAATAAAGGATTGAAGCAATGAGGGATTAGCTAATGAGGTGTTAAAAGAACCTAAAGAATGCAGGAATAGCTGATTTAGGGAGTAGCTTTCATTCCTCTTCCAGGGCGGAAGTAGAGCACCTGAGGAAGAACCCTCCCACTCCCTCCATCCCCCTCACCCCACCGCCCTGGGGCTGAGTTCAAGACATTTTCAGAGAGGGTTCAGTGGACAGCACAGCGGCTGCTGAGATGCTGTGCCACCAGAGCGTGTCGGAAACCCTTTAGAATGAAGGGATAAGGGGCCACAGGCAGCA
>NW_027544933.1:0-461 GCF_008692635.1 Crocuta crocuta
TGAGAATATAATAAGACTTTTTAAATGTCCATAATGCCTTTATCCCAGCGCCCGGCCCGCCGTAATAAACAGCAAATGTTAGTTTCTCCGCGTATCCCCCCTCCATCCCCCTTCCTTTCCTCAGCCGCCTCCCCGAGGCACTCACATAAACCTGAGCTCGGACTCCCGTCGGACCAAGACTTCCCGGAGACGCTGAATCTTCGCCATCTCCAGCTCGATCTCCTCCGGCATCATGGTTGTCTCTGCCATGGAGATGATGTCCAGCTGATCTGTGCAGGAGACACGAAACGTGAGCGTCAAGACCCCAAGGCCATGACGGTTTTCAACAATTCCCTTAGGACAGCCCTTGTCCCCATTCCAGGGGGCTCCCTTGCCCCAGCGTCCTTGACGCTCCATGAAGGTGCACGTGCGTGTTTGTGAGCCAGCCCTTTCGAAACTGGAAAACACGTTTTCCATGTGAA
>NW_027544934.1:0-456 GCF_008692635.1 Crocuta crocuta
ATGCGCGTAAGTAAATGCTTCACCACATTATCTCATTCCTATCTTACAGCTTTCTGTCATTTCGTTCTGGTCTTGTCACTATAGCATTCCACATTTAAACTATATTTGGCATACTGCTAAATCACAGCTGAATATATCATTAAATTTGTGTGATTCACAATGTCATCTTCTAACAAAACGATGACTGACAGATGTTTAAAATGGGCACATCACTGCCAATGGTTATGTGATTCAGAACCATTTGATAATAGCCTCAAAGAATAGGTTTACTTCTCCATTTCCTCCTGTCTATATTCTCTTGAGCCCACTTGCGTGAAGCTGTCACTCACACCACTCTGTCACCAGTGATTTCACACAGCTAAATCCAATTCTCCATCCCTCTCTTACTTATTTGCAGCATTTGAAATGGCTCATCAATCCCTTCTACACACACACACACACACACACACACACACA
>NW_027544935.1:0-461 GCF_008692635.1 Crocuta crocuta
TTTAAGAATGTAGCATGCTTTTCTTCAACCCAGCAGGTGATAGCAACCGTCCTCATGTGTGGAAGAAAATCACTGCCATTCCTTTTCCTTCCAGTGTTCTGAAGCTTTATTTGACTGTTGTTTATCATCCTCTCTTTTTAGTAGAAATTCAAAGGAAATTGAGATAGTGGGAAAGGGACAGGGCAGATTCCCTGGAGAATGGGTGACTGAATTCTCTTAAGGGTGAGTAGCAGGGACTTAAGAGGGCGTTAGAGAATGAGTCAACAAGAGCAGAGCTGGGGAGACAATGAGGTACATCAAGGAAGCCCTCTTTATTGAATGGCTTTGTGCTTAGTCGGATTCTTCAGTAAAACAGACCCCACCATAATATCATGTAATGTAATGTAGTGTAAATGGGCACATACATACACACATACATATATGTATGTGTACATGTGGAGAGACACAGAGACAGAGAGAGA
>NW_027544936.1:0-461 GCF_008692635.1 Crocuta crocuta
GCGGCACCACTAACCATCAGGGAAACACAAACTGAAAGCACAGTGAGCTTATCACTGTTCACCTGTCAGAAGGGCTCAAATAAAAGCCAATGACGCCACCGGGTGGTGAGGAGGATGCAGAGAAAGATTACTCAGGCACGCCAGTGGGAATGTAAAACACTGCAGGCACTTTAGAAAACAGCTAGGCAGTTTCTACTAAAACTAATTATGTAGCTATGCACGACCCAGCAAGTGCACGCCTAGGTGTTTATCCCAGAGGAATGAAGACTTCTGCTCACACACAAAACAACTGCATGTGAACGTTTGCAGCAGTTTTACTTGTGACTTCCAAATACAGGAAACAGACCAGATGTTCTTTAACGGATGAATGATGGGCGGCCTCAGGAACCCACACCACGAACACCACCGAGCAATGAAAAGGAACACACTATCGATACCCACAACCTGGATGAATTCCCCCC
>NW_027544937.1:0-462 GCF_008692635.1 Crocuta crocuta
AAAAAAAAAAAAATGCCTCTCTACCTTTACAGATTCCCTGAAGGGGGCAGAGCTACCCCAGCTGAGAACTGCTGAAGTAACCCATTTGGTTTCAAGGAAAAGGATGTCAAGATTCAGAGAGAGGACCTCACTGTCCTTTCCCCCAGACCCCCAGGGTCAAAGCCAGGCCCCACACACCACTTTTCTCAACTGTGGTTTGATTTCTATCACTGTTCTATTTCTTGGCATTCTCTTTTTAAAACTTCTGTTGAGTTTTCGATTTCTACCGTATACTGAAACCAATCCACCTTCTGGATTTGAAGATCCTGCTTGAATTTCCCAGTCTGTAAACCATTATCTTGTATGGGGAGCCGGTGGGAGAGAAATGACCAATTATCCCACGGGCAGAACCCAGAGGCCTCAGTGCTCTTGGATGCATAGAGAGTCCTGGAGGAGAAGTCAGAATGCCCAATTTCCCCCCAA
>NW_027544938.1:0-462 GCF_008692635.1 Crocuta crocuta
AAAAAATTCTTCACATCAGGTAAGTCATGATAAAAATAAACTAAAAATATACAAGATGCAGAAAAGCATTTAGAAATCACTTATATTTGGTTTAATTTCTAATTTCTAGTAAAAGATGTGGAAAAGGTTTTAGTTAAAGCCCAATGCTTCTTCATGAATTCATCCTATATATAGTATTTTAGAAATATAAATACAGGCATAATGAAGACACAGGGAGATGTGAGTAGAGATATACTTTCTATATTGCAGTGAACTGAGTTTTTGAGCAAAATTGCTAAGCATATTTAACCAAAACTGGAAATTGAGTAAGGCTGTCCCTATAGTAAGTAGTAGGCTAAGAGGGAGCAGGAAGGGTATAGTGAAAAGAATATATTCAAAGAAAACCAAGGTCAGAGGCATCACAATTCGAGACTTCAGGATGTATTACAAAGCTGTAATCATCCAGACAGTATGGTACTGGCA
>NW_027544939.1:0-462 GCF_008692635.1 Crocuta crocuta
CCGCTCGAGGCCCCGGGCCAGCTGCTGTGCTCTGCAGTTTGGCTTTCAGAGATCTGCTAACATATTCTAGTTTGCCAGCAGATGAGGATTGTCTCGTGTGTCAAGGGAGGGGGCATGAGACGAGCTGCTTTATTCCTCCCAGGGCTGGCAGGAACTGGAAATAACTGAAAGTTGTTAGGGTCCAACACGCCGTCCCGAAAACACTACCGTTAATTTCCTCAGGACTAACTGTATCTTTCAAGAGGCAATGAAGACGGCTGGGGGACCGGGAAGTGGGGGGCTGGCAGCCTGTAACCTGCGAAGGTGCTGTACCCCACACTCTGGCCTTGGGAGCGGGGACCCCAGGGTCCTTCCATCTGCTCTGCCCACAGAGTCAAGGTGAGGGTGACAGCCAGAGCCACGCGGTCCGGACAGCACATGTCCATGTCCTGCGGGATGCTCTGCCGGCGCTCCTTCTTGTTC
>NW_027544940.1:0-462 GCF_008692635.1 Crocuta crocuta
AATACACCTACGAAAAAACCTTCCTTCTCTTCCTAAAACGGTTACAGAACTGGGAACAGTGTATATTCTCGGGTATTTGGGGTGGAAAGCAATTTCTGGCCACAATGATTAAAATGTCTTGTTCCTGAATATACATTTCAAAATGTTTCTTTACTGTGGCCCTGCAATCACTAATCTCCAATCAAAAGCACTGTTTATAGACAAATTCAATTACCCAGTAATTATCTCATTAAAAAGAATCTTCGTTAGATCACAGCACAATCTATATACAACCACTCAGTGTATTTATTGCTCTGAAATTACCATAGTCATGAATTTGCTGGATTATTAGCTTGCAAGAGGAGGGACTGCATCTTCCCTCCTCACAGGTAATCATATTTCTGTTCCATGAATGGAAAAAGAGTACTATGGATAAAGGGAATCCTATTTCCTTCAACTAATACTCAAGAGTTGCTGCCTTAC
>NW_027544941.1:0-461 GCF_008692635.1 Crocuta crocuta
TCTCTGTCTCTCTCTCTCTCTCTCTCAAAAGTAAATAAACATTAAGAAAAAAATAAAAGAAACTGGACCATTCTTAGTACTCCTCCAATTGATTTAGTCTATCAAATTAAAAGTAAGTTTAGGACTGTTCAATTGCTTAATTCACTCATATTTGAAAATTTTGCCACTTATTTTTCATTAACTCAGAGTGAAAAAGGTAATAAAGCAACAAGATCTCATTCTGAACACAGAGGTGATTTTAGTTGATATTAAAAATGGCCTCATTTAGACCCACATTTATTAATGATCTACAGACGTTGGCTGAAGTTTGATCCTGAGTCATAGCGTGAATGTATTGATTTACAAATCTGTGTTGGCTTGTTTCCCAAACAGAGAAACTGTATTCAGCAGCAGAAGTCAATCTTTGAATCCCAAAACTCTATCCAGAGTCCAGTAAATGTCAGCGGTGAAGGGAATGGGCC
>NW_027544942.1:0-461 GCF_008692635.1 Crocuta crocuta
ACCCATATTTTTCAATAATCACACTGAATGTAAATGGACTAAATGATCCAATCAAAAGACAATGAGTAGCTGAATGAATTAAAAAAGAAACAAACAAACAAAAAACCAAGATCCATCTATTTGCTGCCTATAGGAGACTCATTCGAGACCTGAGGACACCTTCAGATGGAAAGTGAAGGGATGGAGTAATATCTATCATGCTACTGGAAGTCCAAAGGAAGCTGGAGTAGCCATACTTATACAGGACAAACTGAACTTTAGAGTTCAGGCAGTAACAAGAGATGAAGAAGGGCGTTATATAATAATTAGAGGGTCTATCCATTAGGAAGAGCTAACAATTATAAATGTTTATGCACCAAATCTGGTGGCATGCAAATACATAGAACAATTAACTGTAAGCAGAAACAATTATATTTATAAGAAGGTGCTAGGGGCGCCTGGGTGGCTTAGTCGGTTAAGCG
>NW_027544943.1:0-462 GCF_008692635.1 Crocuta crocuta
TTTTTAAGAAAAAAGAATATTACAAGTCTCCCTCAAAGTGAGGAAGTGGTGAGGCTCTTTCAATCATTTTTTCTGGACAGGTGTACAATCATGTACTCATGTATAGTCTTCAAAATTCCCATAAATATTTCAGAGCAATTCTAAGCTCCCAATGTACATCTCATTACCCATACATTCATTTTAAGTTTTGTCAAGGCACTTGCATGTCCCAATTGTATTGCAGCTTCAGGCAGTTACAATGTTGAATTTACAATGTCCCAAATTCTTTGTTACAAATACCCTGGGGATAGGGATTTCTCTTGCAGAACAAACTCTGTCAGTTCAAATAGTAACAATATTCTGCAAATGGGGATTTTATAGTGAGATATGAGAGAGTTTAAAGCTATAAGAATAGGCCTTTTTGAGGAATTTCAACCTTCATCATTGATTGCATGGAGCTGGCTTTCAAAACTATTATGGAGT
>NW_027544944.1:0-462 GCF_008692635.1 Crocuta crocuta
AAATCAGAAAAAGATATTGATGTATGGAGGAATCAGAACTGAGATACAACTGGTAAAGTGATTTCTGGAAAAATACAATAATCGGGGACTGTATTTTCTGCCTTTCCCAAGTTCACTCCCATGCATTTTGGCTACTGCTGGTCCCTGCCAACTCAGCTCACTCCTAGTTCATCCATCATGAGTTCCATTTTCTGAGAAAGCACTCAAGGCACTGTCTGAGGGCTTTCAACATTCCTCCTAATCATACACAAAGGAGGGAGATTTCTGGAGTTTCCCATGAATACCAAACTGAAGAATAATAGCCAAGAAGGACAACTTAATTTTTAGGAATCTTAATCAGACATTCAGAGATTTGTTATGTTTGGTCATTTTCCCAATGATACTGATTTTTCATTTTATCATCTTTTCTCTCATGTGTCTTGGAGAATAACCTAGTATGTCTCTTTGTAGGATTTCTACATA
>NW_027544945.1:0-462 GCF_008692635.1 Crocuta crocuta
AAGAAGACGTGACATGAGTAAGTCTAACAACCATTGGGTCCACCATCTGGATGGCAGATATTCTCAGGGCCCTCTTGGCAAAGAGCCTGGGAGCTCAGTGTTTGTTGAATGAATGGATGATGGTGAAGAAAGTTGGGTTACGTAGAGAAGCCTGGACTTAGAGCCTGTATCTCAGAGTGGATAGCTCTGGGCAAGTCCCAGCCCTCTCTGAATCTCTGGATCTCACCTGGGGGATGGAATCATTTCAAATGCACAAGAAAAGTTTGGCTAAAACCCTAAGCCACACAGTGAGGTAGGCGGGATGCTGCTGCTTTACTGGGGAAAGGCAATACCCCAGAGTCAAGACAGGATGGGCATCTCAAGACTCTGAAAAGCTAGCAGAAGCGATGCCCCCTCTCTCCAGAAGAGGCTCAGCTCAGGGGTGCCTGGGGGGCTCAGTCGGTTAAGCGTCCAACTTCAGCT
>NW_027544946.1:0-462 GCF_008692635.1 Crocuta crocuta
ATATATATGTTATATTTATATAAACAATGTAAATATTTATGTTAACATTTATAAATGCTTTTATTGTGTGCATGCACACAAACACATACATATGTACTTTCCCTCACAGGGACTATACAAGGTGTATGATTGATTAGGACCTGCCCTCATCATGTAAGGAAAGAAGGTGCCCTGTGAAAACTGTCGGGTCCCCTTGGCTCATTTTCTCAACTCCCTTCTCTCAGGTCTCTGCTTAGATGGTCCCTGCTCATAGGTCTTCTCTGGCTATCCTAAATAAAACAGCAACCCCCAGAACCTTCTATCCCCTGGCCCTGCTTTATTTTATAAGGCATCTCTGTGATTTGTCAGCGAGGGTGTTAGCTTCAGCCACCTCCCTCTCCCGGTACCACTCTGGGAGTCCTTGCTTCCCATGTATTTGTGGGAGGAAGGCATAGGTTCCCCCAACTCCTTCCTCCCCTGCTC
>NW_027544947.1:0-462 GCF_008692635.1 Crocuta crocuta
AGAGTGAGCTCGATCCGAACACAAGGCACCGGGAGCATCCCGTGTTACTTCCCACCACATGGAGTGGGCTCATTCCAAGCCCAGGGACCATGGGAGCATCCCAATTTACTTCTCACCAAGTAATAGTGGGCTCGTTCTGAGCCCAGGGCACCGAGAGCATCCCGTGTTACTTCCCATCATGTAGAGTGGCTTGTTTCAAGCCCGGGGCCCAGGGAGCATCCTGTAATACTTCCCACACCGTAGAGTGGGCTCCTTGTGAGCACAGGGCCCCGGGAGCCTCCCGTATTCCTTCCCTCCATGTAGAATGGGCTCATTCGGAGCCCAGGGCCCCGGGAGCACCCCGTATCACCTCCCACTACGTCTAGGGCGCTCGTTTAGAGCCCAGTGCACCAGGGAGCATCTGGTATTACTTCCCACCACGTAGAGTTTGCTCGTTCCGAGGCCAGGACACTCGGAGTTTCC
>NW_027544948.1:0-462 GCF_008692635.1 Crocuta crocuta
CTGGGAGAATTAGTGAGAAATACTGTGTTGGATAAGCTTAACAAAGTCTTTATATCCACTCAGATTCTAAATGTTTCTAAATTTCTTCCATACATTGAATTTGATATTGACTTGAGGACATGCAGCAAAGGAATTTTTTCTGGGACTTTCAAATATATGGATAATGTAGTGGCTAAAGTAAAACAATAATAAAATGTGTTGTTGATATAAGAGAACTAAAATTGAATAGTGGTAAGAAGAAACCCAAATATATTCAAGGCCAACTCTGATGGCCTTTACTCATTTATCATGATAGAACTTTGGTATCCCAGAGTGAATTCACCAAAATAATATATTTCATATTTTAGTTTTCTTTGTGTCAATGCTGGATTGTATATTACTCCATAAATGCTAAATTAAAAAAAAAAAGAGAGAAGTATAGGGGCACCTGGGTGGCTTAGTCGGTTAAAGCGTCCGACTTTC
>NW_027544949.1:0-462 GCF_008692635.1 Crocuta crocuta
CAGAGCTGTGTTGCAGGGGCCTTATTGACCAAACTATAGACTTGGGAGTTTTACACTGTGGGGAGGAAAAACGTCAATGGTGCTTCAACAGGGTGTGAGATGTTTAAGATGAAAACTCCTTCAAAGAGTATGAACGAGCTGGCAATGGACTGTGCTAAAAGAACTGCTCCTTTGTTGAGGATAAAGAAAAATTGAAGCCCAACCACCAAGGGAGCTTCTCTGCACTTAGCAGCAGAATGACCCTGCTATGTCACCCCCTTGGCCAATAGTATCCTTGGGCCTGGAAAGTGTCTCATGAGAAGCAGGATTCTTCAATGAAGCTGTGGTGACTCAGACCTTCTGACTGAAAGAAGAACAGAAAAGATCACTGAGGAGGCCATGGTGGTCTTGGAAAGAGTGATTCCACAGCCCCTTACCTAAGGTCGATTAGTCCCCCCAACCAATCTCCTCTTTCTTTTTTTT
>NW_027544950.1:0-462 GCF_008692635.1 Crocuta crocuta
TGCTCTGTCTCTGTCTCTCAAAAATAAATAAACGTTAAAAAAAAATTCAAAGGCAAAGAAGAGATCTCTCCTCAAGGGAGATTACAACGTACCGAGCTATGGAGCCTGAACCACTTTCCCCACAGGGTGGGCTAGTGATCCTTCCCAGGAGAGCACCAGGGCCATGGCAGCCGTCGGGCTCTCGCCGTGGGCTTTGAGACAGACAGAATGTGGCTGGGCCACGGCGGGCCAGGAGCACTGAGCCCTGCGTCCCCGGTCGGGAAGGTGATGAGGGGCAGACAGGCTCCAGGGCTGGAGGGAGGGTCAGCCCGGCAGCAGAGGACGTTGTGCACAGGGCGAGGGAGGGACAGGAGTCCAGGCCGGCGGCCAGAGGCCCTGCACCCCGCTGTGCGGCGTTGAGGAGTCCTGACACGGGATGTGGGAGGAGAAGAGAGCGGGATCCAGTGGGGAGGGCCGCTGGGC
>NW_027544951.1:0-462 GCF_008692635.1 Crocuta crocuta
CTCCCTCCCTCCCTCCCCCAGCTCCGTTCACTCTCGAAACCCTCCTTCTCACACCCCTCACCCCTCGGAGCACTGCTTCCTCAGAGCTCTCTCCCAACACTATTGCCCTGGGTTTTCCACCACTGTCACCACATCACCGTCCACCATCGCTGCCTCCTTTGTTCAGTAAAATACTGTGGCCGATGACAGTAGGTGAAACTGGCTTGTATTCAGTGCAATCTAAGGTCACAGAGCCCACACGAGGAGGTGTGGTCCCCCAGGGAAGGAGAAACCTTTGCAGAGCGGTCCCTCTAAGGGCCTGTGGAGGAGCCCCCGCCACTGCTGGGGGCTGGGGGTGAGGCGCACGCTCACCTTCCAGCACCTGCAAGAGAGGCCGTGGATTCTAGGCTGTTTCTTCTTCTTGCTCCAAGAGTATCCAACCTTAATTTTTTTTGGTTATAAACATATAGTGACTATATTGTA
>NW_027544952.1:0-462 GCF_008692635.1 Crocuta crocuta
TCTGGTAGCTCTGCCAGCCTCGGGGACCCTGGAGTTCTATGTGTTCGCCAGAAGAGGGGCAAGGAGGAGGATGGAGAAGACACACCTGACTCTTCTCTGCCTCTGCTTGGTGGTCACGTGCATCCTTGTGCTCGTTCTCCGTAGTGGACCCTGGCCCCCCACTCCCACCTGGGTGTTCAAGGACTGGCCAGACAGTCGCTAGTTAGGCAGCTGCTTCAATGACTCCGTGGTATGGAAGGACAGGCACAGGTTCTGGTAGAGAGAAGCCATCCGGGCCACCCCTCCCCAGGACAATTTCCAGCTCTAACAGTGAGCACGTAAAAGGCGACACGTCAAGTACCCTTTATGGAGTTCGGGGCCTACTAACTACATCGCGTTATGAAATCGGATAAAGGAGTCACAAAACACTTGAGAAAAACCCTATTGTACATGTTAGGTTGAACCATACGGAAATGCTGTTTC
>NW_027544953.1:0-462 GCF_008692635.1 Crocuta crocuta
CCACGAACTGTGAGAGCATGACCTGAGCCGAAGTCAGACACTCAACCCAACTGAGCCACCCTGGTGCCATGAGCAATTTTCTTAAAATATAGAACTGACCAAGGTATTCCTCTTCCCAAAACCCATCCATGTCCCCATAGCTATAAAACTGACACTCCCCCTGTAGCCCACAGGTGCCTACACTCTGAACACTATTCCCTCCAGGTCTCACCTGCTCTTGCCTCCCACCTCCTGCCACCTCCTTGGACCCAACACTTTAGGCTTCTAGAAGCCTTTTTGAGTTCAAGTGTTTTGCACAAACTTTCACTTGGTTCTAGATATGTGTTGTCCAATACAATGGCCACTGGATGCATGTGTCTCTTTACATATGTATATTCAAATCAATTGAAATTAAAAACAATTAGAAATTCAGTTCCTTAGGGTGCCTGGGTGGTTCAATTAGTTAAGCATCCGACTTCGGCT
>NW_027544954.1:0-462 GCF_008692635.1 Crocuta crocuta
AAATTACAGAAACCCTTCTATCCCAGGTCATCTTCATGACACTGCTGTTGGAAATAACCTCAGCCTACTCTTAATAAGGCATTTTTCAAGAAGAGAACGAACCCAGTATATTTAAAGAGGAGAGAAAAAGAGAATTATACAGAATAATGTCAGTCTACATTGCATTCTCCTACCTGGGATAAGCTAAATGAGATAAGGATTTTAATCTTTTTTGTTCACTGCTATATCCCCAGTATCTAGGAAAAATACCTAGCAAAGAGTAAACACTCAATCAATATTAACTTCATAATTCATAAATAAACAAATCTCAGTTTCTTCTTTGGACAAAGAGAATAAAGTCCCTCTGCTATTCCAGGAACATGCAGTAATTATGGGTTCTTCCACAGCTTCCAGACACATGAAAATCTCAGATACCCTCAACGCCTCCAGCACCATCACTGGCTTCATCCTCCTGGGCTTCCC
>NW_027544955.1:0-462 GCF_008692635.1 Crocuta crocuta
ACCAAATAATGCTAGCCATCATCTGAGCTTTCAGTGATCACAATCTGTTGGCTGGTGGAGGATCTTGCCTCCACGTGGATGGCTGCTGACTGATCAGGGTGGTGGGTGCTGAAGGATGGGGTGGCTCCGGCAATGTCTTAAAATAAGACAACAGTGAAATTTGCCTCATCAATGGACTCTTCCTTTCTCTAACAATTTCTCTGTAGCATCTGATGCTGTTTGGTACCTTTATATCCACAGTGGACCCTCTTTTAAAACTGGGGTCAGCCCTTTCAGAGACCACCACTGTTTAGCCACTAAGTTTATGTCATATTCTAAATCCTGTGTAGCCATTTCTATAATCTTCACGGCATCTTCCCCCAGGAGCAGACTTCATCTCAAGAAGCCACTTTCTTTGCTCATCCCTAAGAAGCTACTCTTCATGCACCCAGGTTTTATCATGAGATTGCAGCAATTCAGTCC
>NW_027544956.1:0-462 GCF_008692635.1 Crocuta crocuta
GCTAAGGCTGTGTGGCCTCACAGGGTCCTGGGTCGGCTTCAGCTTCTTGGGGTGGAGGGCACGGGTCTGCTTGATTCTTGATGTAAGCTTTGCTCCCTAGCACCCAGCCCAGAGAGGGCCAATACCTTGGCCCGGGGAGCAGAGTCTGTGGTCTTCATAGACAGACCTGACTTCTTTGATTACCCAGACTCAGACCAAGCCAGGCTCCTGGCCGTGGCCCAGTTTATTGGAGAGAAACCTGTCATCTTTGTTAACTCAGGTATGAACCAGCGTGAGAAGGCAGCCTTCCTTGCCAGGGTCTGGAGAAGAGCTGCCCTTGACCCTTCAGTTGGAGAGTCCAGGGTCCCCATCTCCTCCTCCTTGTCTAACAGGATCCAACTCTGACTTCCATCACATCCTGCTGGGTGCTCTGGTAGTGGCCTTCCTCTTCCTGCTTTTCCAGTTCTGCACACACATGTAAGC
>NW_027544957.1:0-462 GCF_008692635.1 Crocuta crocuta
GGTATAAATCACCCACAACGAACAGGTGACTTTCTCCCTATTTTCCTCGCCCTTTGGTGGTAACTGGACACAGGAATTGCTCCAGAAACCTCAAAAGCCCCGTGGCCCTTTGTGAAAGTTAGCAGGTGTGTAAAATCTCACAATTACGGGCTGGATGCCAAGAGAGAAAGAGTAGCTCCAAACTCGGTGTAGAAGCCGCTCCCTGGTTAACTCGCTGCCAGACCCGCGGGTTCGCGTCCCGCAGGGACTTTCCAGGGAGGCGCGGCCGCCGCGGAGGAACGCGAAGGCCCAGGCAGGAGACGAAACCGGGAAGGAAGCGTCTTGTGCGGGAACCACAGGCGGGAGACCCTCCCTGGGCGGCAGGAACAGCGTCAGACGCCGGGAAGGGCCAGGGAGCGGGAGGCCCTGGGAGGAGAAGGGGTTAGAGACTCCGGGAACCTCAGCCCCGGAGCCCCCCCCCCC
>NW_027544958.1:0-463 GCF_008692635.1 Crocuta crocuta
AAAAAGAAGAGCCTTCGCTTTGGCTCACCAAGAACGCAACACAGCCAGCGTTTTCCTCTCTGCGGGAGCCTTCCTGAGTGTACTTAGGGGGGGACTCTGAATGTAGTTTTCTAGGGGCGGAAGAACAGCACCAACTGGGGAGACACGTGGTAGATTGGGGTGAATTGGAAAAATAGGTTGTGAAAGCCTAAGCACTTGTAGCCATACAGAAGTAAATTCATGGTTTTGAGAAATCCTGGTATTGGGGATTTTGACCTGCTTATTAGAAACCTTCAGTAAAGGTGTACTTAGCAATGGGAGGAGGGGGGTCGGAGTCTAAAATGTTAGCTCTGATTTAAATGGTGTTTTAATGAACACATAGTATAAAATTGATGACTAGCAGGTAACACCATTTAGGGACTCACAGTAAAAATGTATGTTTTAAAAACATGCTTTCTAGAAATCCAGTTGTGAATATGAGTTG
>NW_027544959.1:0-463 GCF_008692635.1 Crocuta crocuta
AAAAAAAAATTATGCTGTAAGCTTTGAACTGAGTCAATTTGATGGAAATACTCTTTGACAAGAAATTTCTGTGAAGAAACAAAGTCTGAATTGAAGCTGCATTTTTCCACAACTTCAGCATTTCCCCAACCCCCATCCTGGGTCACTACTTGCCCTTGTTCACATTCCATAGGCCCCAAACTGCTGCCATACATCCTTTGCTTCTCTGACTCATCCCCAGACTACCAATCGTCTGCCCTGGTAGAAGGCCGGCAATCACCCACTGTGGATCTTGTTAGGTTCATGCTGCTGCTTGCAGACCCCTTACCAGAAAAGGCCTCTGTTGGTGGTGACTCTTGGCTTTTAGGTCTCTCTTTCCACTCTGGAGGAAATTAAAAACAATTTGGGTCCTTGAAAGAAAACTGCTAGAGTGAGAATGTCCAGATATGAGCAACAGGATGTGCACAGCAAGAGTAGATTTTTT
>NW_027544960.1:0-462 GCF_008692635.1 Crocuta crocuta
TTATATGGAAACCAACTTGACAATAAACTATATTTAAAAAAAAAATCACAATGATAATGTACTGGCCATCAGTAAACATCAGAGACCGCAAGGGGAGCAAGAATAGAGCCCACAGCCCAATTTCACCCACAGTTGACTATAACCATAAGGCAAGCTGGGAAACCCCCATGATTCCAGGTGTTGAGCAAATTCCAAGGGACAACTGGCTTTTCCTTATGGATTCAAAGTACACGTACACATGAGGTCAATTCGAGGCCACTAGGCGAAAGGGCAACTATTTTGTGAAACTGAAATTTAAGGAAAGAAATGCAGTTGTGTAGCTGGTGACCTTCTTGGAAATGCAAATACCTGAGTAAGCATGTTCTCAAATAGCAGGAAATTTGTTGTCTGTTACAGGAATGCCAGGAATAAATAAATAAGGATACCTGAAGGAAAATTTTCCAGGAATTGCTACTTAATGGG
>NW_027544961.1:0-463 GCF_008692635.1 Crocuta crocuta
GCGCTACCATATCTTCCCATTCCCACTTTAGAGTGGCTGTGGTTTGCGGGCCTTAGGGACCGAGTGCCAGGTCGTGTGCAGGCAAAGTGTGTCCACAGCCCAGACCGCGTGCTGTGCACTGGGACCTGCGGGCAATTCCACGGAGTGCAGAGAGACGCCTGTCTGAGGCTTTCCTGGCTCACGACACACAGATGACCCTCAAGCCCTCTTACCTGTAACAGGCCAACTTGTAGACGTAGAGCTGCCACGCGTGAGACCGGCAAGAAACGCCGTCGGCACCCAAACTCCTGGAATGGAAAAGCAGACACATGAGGCCTCAGAAAAACACCCAGAACATATTTCCAGAGCGTGGGCCCCACAGCAGGAAGTCGGTGCAGAAGGTGCTCTCGGCCCTCTAACATGTGTCCCAGGTAGGCAGGGGATTTTGCCTACTGGTCATTAGCCATTAGGACACATGCCCGAT
>NW_027544962.1:0-463 GCF_008692635.1 Crocuta crocuta
GAGACTCTCCGCCACCCCCCTCCCCTCCTCCAGGCCCCCTCCTTCTCTCCATTTATCCAGCGCCCAATATAAATATTTGATGAACGACTAACAGGTGAATAATGAATGTGTGGCACCTTCCAAGGGACAGGGGCCGGGGGTCGGGGGGGCGACACTCTGCAAGGAACAGAGGTGAGGTCCTGCGAGAGAGGCACAAACAGCGTCACTCGTAAGTGCGTCATGTACTTGTGGCTTCCAGGAGAGGCTGGGAGGGATGGTGAGACTCCGTTCGGTGCAGTCGCCTGCACTGAAACACCATCTGGCTGCCTTCACGGCCGAGGGGGACATCAGTGGCAAAAATATGGGATGTTGTTTTCTTCTGATGAGCGAGGGAAGTCACACGGGGGAGGGATCAGCTACGCATCCATTCAACTCTCTACCGATTTTCTAAACGTGAGACCCTGTTTCACCTCTTGACCTGTGC
>NW_027544963.1:0-463 GCF_008692635.1 Crocuta crocuta
GACTGCCAACACGTCTAATAGAGGAAGGTACTGAGACTCACAGAAGGTGAGTGAGTTTTCAGTGGTCACAGAGCTGAGACGAGGCTTGGCTGAGATGAGTACCTAAAGCTCCTCGAACAAATCCAGCGTAACGCAGCCACACACTAGACGCTTCCGAGAGAGGGGATCCTGGGTCTCGGAGAGCGTGATTTTCCTCCTTATCACGGGAAGCCTAGAAAACACCATCTTCATCATGGAATGAACCACAGAAACCAAGCAAGGTTTGGGGGAAAGACGGGAATATAGAACACGTGGCTTGGTCTGTTTGAAAGGGAGACGGAAGGAGCCTCAAGCTTCCGAGAAAAGAAGGGGGGATGATGGCCAGCCAAGTGGGCAGAGAAGGTAAAGAAGGGATGAGTAAGACCTTGCGGCAGGGTTAGGGAAAGAAAGCTGGGTAGTCATTAGCAAAACCCCGGGGACATCA
>NW_027544964.1:0-463 GCF_008692635.1 Crocuta crocuta
CACACCATAATATACAGCTGTCCCCCTGCCTGTCCCCTAGGACCTCTACCAACCAGAGCCAGACACCCAGAAGCCCCCAGACATAAATCTTGAGGCCCAGTTCCATCAGCACAGAAGGCAAGCAGTAAATCTGAGGCTCCAGGGTCTCTGGAAGCAAAGCTTCCTGGGAGAATTCATTTTCTCCCCAGGATAAATGACCCTCACTGGACTGGCGAGGGGAAGCATTTGTTCACACAGTTGAAAAATGGTTGTTCAAAGGGCACTGCTCCATGGGGTTCCCCAGCTGGGCTGCTGGCTCCCAGGGCCCTCCAGGACAGGGGCCTCTTGGCAGATCTCTCACACCCAGCCCCCTAAAATCCAACCCCTGCATGCCCCTCCCCACCTCAGCTCAGTGACAGGCTCTAGCATAAACCCCCAAGGCCAGGAGGAGTCCCAGGCAGGAAACCCCACATGCATCCAGGCC
>NW_027544965.1:0-463 GCF_008692635.1 Crocuta crocuta
TGGCTTGACTGCCCGGGCTCCGGGTAGGCGTGTGAGAGCCAGCCCCGTGTGCTCCCGCCGACCGGGAGGGAAATGGCAGGCGTCTCATAAAGCCAGGGGACATCACGTTGGTTATTGGTAACTTCAACTGGCTGTGGTGAGAGGGTTTACACCACAGATAACGGCAAACACTGCAAATCAAAGCTTTGGTCCGGTTCTTAGCACAGCGCTGCATGTGACTCAGGTCTGGTTAATGGAAGAATCGCGGCTTCTGGACACAGAGGAGGGCCGGGCTTGTCGCCCAAGTCAGGCCAGGAGAGCCAGCTCAGGTATCAGAAAAGAAGCACTCAGGACACCAGGCTGGCTCAAGTCGGTAGAGCACACGACTCTCGATCTTAGGGTTGTGAGTTCAAGCCCTGCACTGGGTGTGGAGATTACTTAAAAATAAAACCTTGTTTGGGGCGCCTGGGTGGCTTAGTCGGTT
>NW_027544966.1:0-455 GCF_008692635.1 Crocuta crocuta
TGTGTGTGTGTGTGTGTGTGTGTGTGTGTGTGTCCGTCTGTCTGTACACTCTTGGAACCTCAGCCCTAAACAAGGCTCCCGTCAGACCTGGGAAGGAGTTACCTTCTTCCTGATCAGGTACTGGTTTCCTCAACCCGAGATCCCATGTGGCCTTACACAACTCTTGGGGCTCCCTCGTGTTGATCACCCATAGAAGCTGCCACTCCAAGGGGCCCCTGAGAGGGGGAAGGGGAGCTGCTCTCCCGAGAGCCCAGCAAACACATCCAGCTCATCGATTTTCACGCGTCCACCCTCGGACGACATGGGCTCTCCCTGACAATGGCATCCTGCGACACGACCGGAGCAGACCCCAGGGTACCAAGCTCAACGACTCTACGAAGGGCTTCCACCTGGATTACTCAGATCAGTTGCTTTGCCCAGGGGTCAACGACAAGCTGTCAGGCATCTCAAAGCTC
>NW_027544967.1:0-463 GCF_008692635.1 Crocuta crocuta
CAAACTTTTTATAATTGTTTATAAATTCCTGTCCCAAACTATCCTCTAAACAGCTTTGGTTCTGAACCGGGTCTCTGGGGGGAAGTAGAGGCCATGGCTCCCGGATCCCAGGGTGCATGGAGGTCTGCGGGGGGTGGCGGGGGCCTCTTCCGCTTCCCGAAGTCCCTGGAGAGGGAGCTGAGTGGAGACCTCTCCAGTGCACCTGCCAGGGGGGTGGCGCTGTGGCACCAGGAGGAGGAGCCAGGTTTGGAGCAAGCAGACCTAGAGGAAATGAAAAATCTGAGCTCCCCGTGGCCTGCAGAGAGGCAGGAAAAGTGTCCGGGGAGCTGGCCTCGGAACCCGGAGCCCCAGCGAGGCAGCTGGTGTCGGAATTAGCTCTGGCTCTCTTCCCGTCCCAGAACTATAAGCCCCGGGCTAGGGGCCGGGCTGTTTCCTTCCAAGTCTCTCCATCTGTTTCCATCGG
>NW_027544968.1:0-463 GCF_008692635.1 Crocuta crocuta
TAGATGGGAGCTCCTGGGACCCTGGGGGGCAGTTCTCACGTCTGCTTTTCCTCTTCCCATCCCTCCTCTCTGTTTCCTCACACAGAGGGAGCTGCCAGGCTCCCTCCTCCCAGGAGAAGAACTGGCCGAACCTGCCCATGCTTCTATTTGCACAGGTCGAGGTAAAAATAGACTCAGCTATGGAATGCTCTCTCAATCCTTCCTTATCCTGGATCCTACCCATATCCAAGTCACTTGCCAGTTATATCTGCCCCTAGGCCTCTTCTTGTCTGGGATGGGTCAGGGCTCCAGATAGCTTCAGCAACTCTGCTGCAGTCCAAGTAAACACTGACACCTGTAGCCACCTCTGGAAAGCCACCCTGGCTTGACTTAGTTTTCTTGCTTTGTAGTGGCTCCAGATATAAGGTTATCTCCCTTTGAGGTAGACGCAAACTGTCTTATCCTCTGCCTTGGAAGGGGAGGG
>NW_027544969.1:0-463 GCF_008692635.1 Crocuta crocuta
CCAGCGATTAATTTTATGACCATTATTCTCGATTCTTGCAGAGTGGTTTTGGTCAATTCTTTAGCTGTCACTGCCTCCCGGAATGTCTTTTCAGGAGAATTCTTCCATTTCGTCATTCTGGCTAGCTTTCTGTCTCTTGTAAGGTTTCAAAGCTTGTTATGTGCTCTGCACCTGCGAGTAGTGCTCTATTAAAGGAAGCTCATACACTGTCCCAGGCATGGCCGTTCAGGAGGTGTTTTCTGAAGAGTGTCACTTGCTCTCTGTTGTTTTGACTTTGGTTACTTTCTTTTCCTACTCGTATTGATGTTTTGCACTCTCCACCATGTGTGCTTTAGTTTCTTCCTGGATGTAACCCTGGAGAGGAAAAGAGACAGACAAACAGGGAACGAAAACACGCAAGCGTACAAATACATCAAACAAACAAGGAAACAGAGAGAAAGAGAGAGAGAGAGAGAGAGAGAGA
>NW_027544970.1:0-463 GCF_008692635.1 Crocuta crocuta
TGCATTAACGAAAATATTTTTTCACTCTCATTTAATTATTTGAACCTGCTGACTTCACTATAAGTTTTAAAATCCAGTTTTTAAAAGCCTTCATTATGCCGCCTCAAAGCATTAGAGTTCACAAAGCTAATAAATTCTAAATTAGTGTAATAAAGTTCAACTGTGCCCCAGCTAAGTAAATTCGTTTCTGAATCTAACATATTAGGTGAGTCTTTTTCAGTGGAAATTAAGATGTTCTGTTTACCCTGCAAAATAAATTAGGATTCCATCCCAAAGTAGCCAGGAGATAGAAGGGGCAACACCCCTGTAAGGCGTAAAGCCTGTCATGAGCTTTGGCGTGTCTCATGTCAGGACCTGGTTCCGAACATTCTCCTCATGGCCCACGGGTCCTCAAGAAGCTGGCTCCTCACGGCTACTCCATGATGTCTTTGACGGCGGCTGCCTCTGCTTGTCCCCAGACTCC
>NW_027544971.1:0-464 GCF_008692635.1 Crocuta crocuta
AAAAAAATAAGTCCATGTGATAGGCATCAGAGCAAAGTTCTTCATCTTTCATAATATTTAATACATTTGACATAAAAAGCACCTAATTCAATTAGGCTTTCATTTCTAGGGTTGTTCAAAGCTATGGTAAGGCTGCAATAAAACAGCTCTAAATACTGTTTTAAATCTTTTGGCACCAAAATCATAAAGTGCAGTCACTATTTTTCTTGATATTCAGAAGAAAAGGGTTAACTATGCTCATAATGGTAAAAACAAGTGGAAAACAAAGCAACACTAAATGGTGAACTAGAAAGGCATTCTTGGCCCTCAAAGAAGGTTAAAAACAACTTTTGAAAATATTCTGGTGTTTCATTTTGCTGACATAGCAAGGCAAACATTTTTTAAGTGAGAATCTGAGACACTGGGAAAATACTATCACAGGAACAGCAGCTACTGCCTCTGACCAGCAGCTGTTTTCTGCGTAG
>NW_027544972.1:0-464 GCF_008692635.1 Crocuta crocuta
AAAAAATGAATTGAAAGAGAAGGTATGACTTTCCAAAAAGAAGCTCAAGCAGTTTTAGAAGTCAAACAAGAGAGAAAAATCTGTTTTCCATGTTTTTATTCCACTTACAACTCTCCCCTTGCCAAAAGAAGAAAGCAAAACAGATAAGTCTGAAGCAGGTTTTGGTTACTCTCTGTTGTAATTCAGCTTGATTCCTCTGGCAAATTCTCAGGAGGGAGGCCACAGAATCCAGAGCAGTAAAGCAAGTGAGGAAATGAGTAGAGAGTGGATGAAAGGACAGTGATGAGAATCAGAGAGCAGCTGACCATGCTGGACACAGGGTTGCACACTCTACAAATACAGCTAATGGTGGCAGGAAGGAAATGGTATTTTAAACCCATCTGTAATCCCCCTCTATTTTCTGTCACTCTGGAAAAGCAGTGCTTACAATGGTCTTCGCTGTGCTTTCCATGTGGGATTTAGCC
>NW_027544973.1:0-464 GCF_008692635.1 Crocuta crocuta
TATGTAATTATGTATATAATTGTATGTGTGTGTGTATATATATAACTATAAATTATTGTTTTATATACAACTATACATGTATAAAAACCTGTAATTCCTTCCCTGGTTTTCCCTGTGTATTTTTGCTGTAAAGTAAAATTTCATTTTCTCAGAGTTGTACATTACCCAAACTCACAGTATTGTATTCCTTCTAGGACCTACATGTGATTGTGGTGTGAATAATGGTTAGACCTGCCATTTTCTAAACAGTTGTGTCTTTATCAGATATTCTCACTCTCTTAGCCATCTGATGGGTAATTTTTCCCTATGTTCATCAGTTTTACATAGAATTGAAAGTTTATGGAAGCCAGGAAAGCGTGTAAACACCAAAAATTTTTAAGGAATTTAAAATATCTTAGGGGCTCCTGGCTGGCTCAATCTGTTGGGCATCTGACTTCGGCTCAGGTCTGTGGGTTTGAGCCCTG
>NW_027544974.1:0-464 GCF_008692635.1 Crocuta crocuta
ACCGAACAGCGTGGTAATTTTAGAACAGGGAACTAGAGTCCCAAGAATGATTTCCAAAGCGACTTAATATTGCTGTATCTATCCAGCCACTCTGTCGCTTCCCCTGAATGCCAACCAACCCCTGGCATTCGCGGAAGCCCGCCATGGAACTCTACTCCTCTTGGAACGCCCTTTTTTGAGGATGGTCTTGGCAGAGTAGAAGCTGTCGGGGAGGTGGTGGCTTCCTAGGGGGAAGAAGCCCAATTCTGAGCAAGCTGAGCTAAACAGGGAACGTCAGTGCTTATGGGCAAAGGTGGGGAGGAACGAGGCTGGGGTAACAGAGTTCTTGACACAAACTTAGGCCAAGCTTCGAGAGTCAGGTGGATTCTGGGAAAGCACAAAGGAAAATGGCCTGGGCCACCAAGAGACAGCAAGTGGGTTAATGTCAAGGGAGCCAGGTGCCAGCCTTTTGCCGGGGAGACACT
>NW_027544975.1:0-463 GCF_008692635.1 Crocuta crocuta
AAGTTGGACACTTAACCGACTGAGCCACCCAGGCGCCCCTATTAGAATAATGTTCTATATGCACTTGGGGAAAGAAGTGTATTCTGCTGTTATTGGATGTAACGTTCTGTAATGTGTCCGTTAGTTCTTCTCAGTGTATAGTATTGCGCAAATCCTTTTTCCTTATTGATCTGTATGATTGTTCTATAAATTATTGAAAGTGGGGCATTGAATTCTCCAACTCTCATTATAGAACTGTCTATTTCTCCCTTCAATTCTGCCACTTTACTTTTGCTTTCTATGTTTGGGTCTCTGTTATTAGGTCTGTATATGCTTATACTTGTTATATCTTCTTGATGTAACAAACATTTTATCAATATATAATGATCTTCTTTGTCTTAGTAAACTTTTAAATAAATTTAAATTCTTGTTTTTATTTAAAACCTCATATTAGTGTAGCCACCTAGCTCCCTTTTGGATACTA
>NW_027544976.1:0-464 GCF_008692635.1 Crocuta crocuta
CACCTGGTCACGGATGAGACACTTGGGAGGGAAGGAAGCCAGGCTCGAAAAAGAGCCTTGGGCCACATGGGGAGTCTAAGGGCCTCTGTGTAGCTGCTCTCCGCCGCCTCCTGGCCCTTCCCGCGCACCTCACGGGGGCTCCCAGGTGTCCGACGGCCGGAGCACACATGCACAGCGTCCCGCGAATGTGACAAACATTCTCAACGGTCCCTTAGGAGCGGCGCCAAGATGCGGACAAGTGGCGTTCTCTGGTTCTCTGCCGAGTGACTGGAGCTTGAGATTCCCCGGGGAACCGGAGCTTCCTTTCTACCGTGAAGCACCGGCCCCCGCCGAAGCCACAGGGGGCCCAGCGCTGTTGCTGAGGCACCAACGCCACACCCCTCACGCGCCTTTATCTGGGGACTCCCTGAGTGCTACCAGATCCCTTCCAGGTCCTTCCTGTGGCTCGAGCGTGCATCACCCGG
>NW_027544977.1:0-454 GCF_008692635.1 Crocuta crocuta
CACACACACACACACACACACACACACACACACACACCTCTCTGTCCCTAAAGGTTGTTCTCAGTGGGAGCCCAGACTAATGCCCAGGCCTTGTGCTCACACCAACCTTCCAAGTTCCTGCAGGCTCAACTCTTGGGCTCAGCTTTTCTCACACATTATGTTTTCTGCTGTGCTGGCCCATGTCTGACCCCAGCCTGCCCTGATACACCTTTTGATCCCAGACCTAGTTTGGCAGCTACACACCTCCCAGCCTCTTTCCCTACTCACTCATTTTAGCTTTCCACTCCCAACAGGGTGCTGATCATCAATGGTGTTCTCTCTCCAGGGCCCAAGCTGGAACTGACCCTTCCTCACCACCCCCTACTCCTACTTCCCACTTTTTCTTAATGCACAAAGGGCCTACACTTTCCCAAGGGCAGTGAGTCCCACTCTCCACCTGCTGCCTCTGGGTGGA
>NW_027544978.1:0-464 GCF_008692635.1 Crocuta crocuta
GCCGTCCCTGCCAGGTGTCTCCTCGCCGCATCCGCCCCGTGCACACTGTTTCTGCCCCCGAAGAGCACTGTGCCCGGCCGCTCCCCCTTGGCCCTGGGGGCACACGGGGCCTGAGACCCAGGGCTCCCGTCCTCTGGCCCCAGCGAACACCCCCGGCATGTTGTCTGGTGGAACCCGTCCAGGGCCCGCCACGGCGCACCCGCACCCGACCCTGTGCCCAGAGAGCCCCACCCCGAGCCTCCATGGGCCCCTTTCAGCTCACTCCGGGGGTGCTGTGGGTCCCCAAGTACGGACGAAGAAACAGATGCAGAGCTGTGAGGTCACCCCAAGGTCACACAGCAGAGACCGGAAGACTCCAGAACCTTCTCCCTGGGCTGAGGCTGGGGCTTCTCTGGGCACAGCTGCGGGGGCCACGCCTGCGCTGTTTTTAACTCCCTGGCCTTCTAGGGGCTCAGAGGCTGGAG
>NW_027544979.1:0-464 GCF_008692635.1 Crocuta crocuta
AGCAGTGGGACGCTCTTGGGGAGGCCACAGGGCAGGTGTAGAAGTCTGAGTGAGATGGGGACTCCCAGGTCAGCCCCAACCCCCTCACAGGATCCAACTCAAGATTGGTGTGCTACTGGGGTCTGTTTATGCTCCTTCGAGCACAGACCACCCAAGATCAGTTCTGAGAGCCCCTCAGAAGATCTAACACCCCCTCAGGTACTTAGAAACAATCTCGTGTCTCAGGGACACTGAGATTCCAATAGAGATGACTGGGTGACCACATATGTCCAGGGGCTCTGAGGCCAGGCCACGGGGCACACGGGGGAGGAGACTGTGAGCAGAGACTAAGGGAAGCTGAGCCCTCTACTCAGATATCGCCTTTTTCCCCAGGGCCCTCTGGAGACCCTGGCCCCTCACCCACAGGTCCCAGCTCAACGGCTGGTGAGTCACGGGGGATTCTGTCCTGGGGTTTCAGAGAGGCC
>NW_027544980.1:0-463 GCF_008692635.1 Crocuta crocuta
GCCAAAGTCAGATGCCCAACCAACTGAGCCACCCAGGCACCCCTAGGAAGCCATCTTTCAACGGTGTTTCTCTGTATTTCCCTGGTATCTACAACAATTTTTTGTGTGTTGAAAATGATCTCTAAACCTCGTAAGGTTTAGTACATATGCCATTTTGTGTACCTTTTTAGGGCCCCAAGGTGTTTCTCAATATGCAGAGACCTCAGTCTCGCGCAGACCTCCTTGACCCCCTCCCCACCAGACTCCCACTGCGGAGGCACCACTGTCTCACTGGGATTCTTATGGGGGAGGGCTCCGTGGCAGTTCTTACCACCGGTGACTGTGGCACACACACACCGAGCTGCTTATAAAGATAGTGTGAGAAATCCTTCTAAGGCATGGGGTTAAATTGTCTTGGGCCAGGCGCCTGGGTGGCTCCGTCGGTTGAGCATCCAACTCTTGATTTCAGCTCAGGTCATGATCT
>NW_027544981.1:0-464 GCF_008692635.1 Crocuta crocuta
AAGTACTGCTATATTAAAGGAGGCTCATAGACTGTCCAGGGCCTGCCTGTTCAGGAAGCGTTCTTTTCATGGTGTTCCTTGGTCTCTCTTGTTTAGACTTTGGCTATTTTATTTCTCTACTCATAGTGATAGTTGCTACTCTCCACTTTGGCTTGATTCTTGAGGTATCCCTGGAAAGGAAAAAAAGACAGAGGAACAGGGAACAAAATAACACAAACACACAAACAAATGTAAGAAGAAAACCAAAAGGAAACAAAAAACCGAAAGAAGAAAAACAAAAACTAGAAAACAAAAGGACAGTCTAAAAGCATAAAACCAGAAATTGTAGCTACGAATAAGGATCAGGGTAGAGGCAGTGCTGATGGAAGAGCATATACTAAGAGAGAAATAACAGGTGTGAGGAGAAAGAGAAATTGAATATTGACCAGACAGAGGGACTAAAAGTCTTAATTCAGATAGAGAAA
>NW_027544982.1:0-464 GCF_008692635.1 Crocuta crocuta
AATCATTGTTGTTTTGTTCTATAAATAAGGATAGATGCATAGTAGGTAGACACATACATACATATATACATACATACGTACTTACATACATGGATGGAGATAGGAGGTATATATATCTAAACTTAATGACTTCCTTAGGCAATAATGCTTTGGTTGCCTTCACCAGGCAAGTCAAGTAGAAGATCCCACTTCATGAGGTAAACACGTGGGAAAATACGATAAGTGAGCCTAAAAATGCACAGCATTGCTCCTGCTGTGTGACGGCAGAGAATCGCTTGCCCTTTGTAGTCAGAGCTGCCTCTCAGAAGCCAGGTTGAAATCCAGATAGCTTCTGATAGTCCTGCACCCTCTCTCAGCCATGCCTGGTAGTATTACCAGACACAACTTTTAAATATTCGTACATGCTGATTTTATTTAAGGGCTTCAAGCTAAAAGTAATATCCTGATAAGACAAACATTTAACA
>NW_027544983.1:0-460 GCF_008692635.1 Crocuta crocuta
TCTTTCTTTTACTAGTCTGGGCCGAACTCTGCATATTTTCTTTAGTTTTTAATGTGACTTAATGAAATTCCAGTCTTCAAGTGTTATATTCCTATTTCTGAGAAGTCTTTTAATTGTCTTCCTGATCTTCTTGTTCTTTATGATTATTTTAAAGTTTTTTTCTTTCATAACATGCTCACAATCCCCATGGGTGATGCATTTGCAGGCCTGATTTTGCTGTTGGAGGGTTTCTTCTGGTGTTGTTAGTGGTGTCCTGTTTTTTTGTATGTTTTTGTGATTTTATTTCACTATGACTTGCTCTCACAGTAAACTGTGAACATTATACGTAGAAATACTTTGAAGCCTGAGATATATTTCTCCAGAACAGGTTGGTATTTGGTTTTGGAGATACTGTCCAGGCTCACTGAGCCAAATTTATATATCTTTAGTCTGTGTGTGTGTGTGTGTGTGTGTGTGTGTG
>NW_027544984.1:0-464 GCF_008692635.1 Crocuta crocuta
CTTTGGGGGGGGGGGTGCAGAGAATCAATATTTGCTAAGAGGGGAAGAACGAAATCAGTAGGGGAAAACAATTATTTGCCGGCTTTTCAGAGAATATTACAAATAATGATGGTTCAAAACCGTAAAAAAACTGTTCAAAGAGCCGCCTGACATGAGCCCTTTAATCTGTGGTTCAGTTTATCCTCCGGTTCATTCTTTCTATGAAGAACTTGAATCCATGAAAATTTTTGTAGGAATACAAACTAATTGGTATGCAAATACCAGCCTCCTCGGGCGCAGAATGCCTTCAGCTGGAGGGGCTCTCGCGACAGCCAAGCTCTCGGCAACGCGCTCAGATTGGCGAAAGGGCCGAAGACGCCTGCCACACGCGGGCTCGGGTGCCCCCTCGCCAGGGAGCCGGGGCCCGTTTCACAGTTCCAAACACCGGGCGTTGCAGAAAGTGACCTGATCCCAGCGCCCGCCCT
>NW_027544985.1:0-464 GCF_008692635.1 Crocuta crocuta
TCCCTGCTTTTTGTTCTTGTTCTTTCCTTTGCTAAAACCAATTTAATCAGAATGTTTAAAACTACCTACTGAGTCTTTATTTTGTTTTACTTTTTAAGGTAACATTTATACATTAACAAGGGCTTTTGTTTGAATAGATCCAGAGTGGAGAATATCTGTAATCTAGTAAGACATGATAATGCTGTAGTGACAAGCTTTAACTTTTCTTTATTGGAGATAAAGGAAAAATGTATTTATCAAATTGCTACACATTAAGCAAATGAGTGGAGAGAATAAAATAATGCAAGTTGTTTTTTCATATTGTCTCAATCATTTGAGCTTTAGAAACCTCAGTAGCATAGTTTGCTCAGAGAGGCGTGAAATTCCATGAAGTTAGCTTTCTCTCAGGCAATATCTTGGGATTGTCTGGGGATCCAAAGGAACAATCAGTGTCTAACACCAGTATTTATTGCCATTTGCTATTT
>NW_027544986.1:0-464 GCF_008692635.1 Crocuta crocuta
GAGCCCCAGAGAGCCCCAGAGGCAGGCTCCAGCTCAGGATAATGGAGTGACTCATCTTTTCACTATTCAGGAATTGAGTGTCTGCTTATGAGGTTGTGAGCTCCCCATTCGTGGAGGCATACTAACTACATCAAACAATAGAAAGCGTTTCTGCTCCTGTTTCACTCATCACTCGAGGGCACAGGTTGAGGGCCGTGCCTGCCCCTCCCAAAACCTCATCAACTGCCAGCTCTGAGGGGGTGTCGCTGTAATCAGACTCCAGTGTGCAGAGGCTCCCGCTGCCGCTCCTGACAGCTTGGTCCCTCTGTGTGCCCATCCTCCCCACCAGCATCTCATTGGAGGGGGTGTAAGAGAGCCCATTCCTCCCTAAATGGCATGCGTGTGGTGCCCACTGTGCCAGGAGTGCCCCATTCAGCACATTCCATCCTCCAAAGCAGGTCTCTGTGTCCTTGCAACCCGGCCCC
>NW_027544987.1:0-464 GCF_008692635.1 Crocuta crocuta
GGCCATGGTTGCACATGTGCACTGGCTGCCCCTCAGCCATGTAGCACCCTAACTGCAGGGGAGGCGGGAGACTCCACCCAGATATGTGCGCAGGGAGGGGTATGGGTTTGGCAAACTGCCAGCAAGTTTCTGCTTCTAGTTTGTTCAATATAACCAGGAGGTAGCTTCTGCCAGCAAGCGAGGCTCCCGGGAGTGGGAGGTACCTAAGTCCTCCACCTTCCCAAAGAGCCCCATTCTGATGGCCTCTGCCCTCCACTCTCCATTCGTTCCCAGCTAGAGACCTAGCAAGGGTGTGAGGCCAGCTGACAGTGTTATATAGCCACTGATCAAGCTGTAAGATTGGTGGTAGTGGTGTTTTTTACTCTCTCAGTCTTATAACTGCAAGATATAAAAATTCCCTGGTTTTGGGGTGCCTGGGTTGCTCAGTCAGTTAAGCATGTGACTTTGGCTCAGGTCATGATCTC
>NW_027544988.1:0-465 GCF_008692635.1 Crocuta crocuta
ACCCATCTATATGCTGCCTACAAGAGACTCATTTTAGACATAAAGTCACTTGCAGATTCAAAGTAAGGGGATGGGAAAACAATTATCATGCAAATAGATGTCCAAAGGAAGCCTGAGTAGTTATAGTGTACAAAATAAACTTAAAAACAAAGACTATGAGGCAAAGGAGGTCACTATATATTAGAGACAATCCATCAAGAAGATATAACAATTATAAATATGTATGCACCCAACATAGAGGCACCCAAATATATAAAACAGGAATAACAAATATAAAAACTAATCTGCAATAACAAAATAATAGTAGAGGACTATAACACCCTACTGACCTCAATGGACAGGTCATCTAAACAGAAAATAAGCTAAGAAGCAATAGCTTTGAATGACACACTGGACCAAATTTAACAAATACATTCAGAACATTCCATGCTAAAACACCAGAATACACATTCTTTTCAAGTGCAT
>NW_027544989.1:0-465 GCF_008692635.1 Crocuta crocuta
ACTGCTCAAGACACGGTCCCTGTCACTGGGGAACAGAAAAACCTCTGTTCGGGACACAGAGGGGCCCGGTTTCCCGCTCTCCAGATGACCCTAGGCGGGACGCGCTCATCCCAGGCTTATCCCGGGAAAACAACTCCCTGTTTGCCAACTGGACCTGAAGGTCCTCATGGCAACTGCGCCTTTGTGCTTCTGGCTCAGCTGAATCCCTTGAGGGGAGGCATAAAACTGGGAGATTTGCCCGCGGGTTCATGTTTTGGTAGAAGAGATACAGAGGGTCCCAGTTTCCTTCTCTCCAGCTGACCGTAGGCAGGGCACACTCATCCTAGGTGACCCCCAGATGAAAGTTCTCCTCACTCACCACCCCGACCTGGAGAGGATGGGAGCAGTGGCTTCTGGCTCAATCCCCAGGGGGGTGTCAATAGGCTTGGGACTGCCCTGAGGGGATCGCCTGCGAGTTTGTGTCTC
>NW_027544990.1:0-465 GCF_008692635.1 Crocuta crocuta
CCCAGAGGGGCTGGTGCCTGGCCTCGCCTGCCCAGGGCTGGCCCCGGCACAGTGAGGGCCGTCACGCACACGCTCCCGGAGGAGATGGGCCAAGAACGCAGTGGCCAGTATGACGGGCGATAGGTGAGGACAGGGTGTGGCAGGGGACCTCATCTAGTCTGGGGACCCAGGAAGGCTTCCCTGAAGAGGTGACATTGTAGGAGACTTGCAGGAAGGCCAGGTGTCCACCATCCAGAGCAGTGGGCAGACGCCAGGGACCTTAGGCCTGGGCAGAGGCTCTGCGGGGGGAACAGGGCTCGTTCTGGAAGCTGTGGTAGGGGTGTGAGAACACCGCAGAGGGGCAGGGGCGTGTGGTGGGAGCGGGCCCAGGTCCGCAGCGCTGCGGGGTCTCGTGGGACATCACCTTCCACGTGATGGGAGGCCTGGGGAGGGACACAAAATCATTTTCTTTTTTTTTTTTTTTAA
>NW_027544991.1:0-463 GCF_008692635.1 Crocuta crocuta
TTGGAACACGTGGGTGGCTGAGTCGGTTGAGCATCTGACTTTTGATTTTGGCTCAGGTCATCATCTCGCAGTTCGTGGGTTTGAGCCCCAGGTCAGGCTCCACCCTGACAGTATAGAACCTGCTTGGGATTCTCTCTCTCTCTCCCTCTTTTTCTCTCTCTGCTCTTTCCCTGCTCTCTCTTTCTCTCTCTCAAGATAAATAAATAATTTTTTTAAAAAGTCAGACCATTGACCAAGTCACTACATCATCCTATGCCTCAGTTTACTAATAAAGCAAAGCGCAAAGTAGGATTGCTACACACAATAAATTAAAAAGTAAGTGTGAAACACTTAGAATGGAACCTGGCACAATAATATCACTACACGAATGGGAGCTAGTCTGTTTTCAATTGCATCTATAGGCATTTTTAAATTTCCAGGGGCGCCTGGGTGGCTCAGTTGGTTAAGCATCGGACTTTGGCTC
>NW_027544992.1:0-464 GCF_008692635.1 Crocuta crocuta
CTCTCTCTCTCTCTCTCAAAATAAATAAACATTAAAAAAAGAAAAGAATCCGAGTTTGGGGACAAACAAATGCCTAGAAATTGCACTTCTCAGGGAAATCACTTTTGGTGGCTCTTCTAGAGAAGAGCTCATCACTTGAAACAAGATGAGAATTTCCCAGATTAGACCCTACAAGGTGGCAGATTCTGTGGGCAGGCTTTTAAAAGTGATGAAATCACTTGTTCACTGTGATCAGGATTATAGTAGAGTGGCTTATTTCTTCTCTTCTGCCTGGTTTGCAGCTAAAAATAAGATTCGGGAATTAGATTTTTCTTTTTTGTCCTCACCACAGAGCAGCCTCTGTGAGCACTGGCATTATTCCCAAGGGGAGTCCCTGCCCAGAGGCCTCACGTGGTGACCAAGCTCTCAGCAGCTCTGGGCGCTCAGGAGAAGGTGTGTGGCCTTTGGTTTCTGTTTCTGGGGGA
>NW_027544993.1:0-465 GCF_008692635.1 Crocuta crocuta
TATTACAAATGAGTATACAACTAATAACACAACCTCAAAAATCATAAAACAAACATGGACAAAATAAGAGAAGTAATCAATTCCAAAATGATCACAACAATTGGTAAAACAACTGGACCAAAACAAAGTCAGTAGTGACATAGAATCTCAGAACAATCCTCCTCACCACCTTGATCTTACTGACATTTCTCATATACCATATCTAACAACTGCAAAATAACCTTTCTTTCCAAATGCACATAGTACATCTCCATAAACTGAGTTCCAATAAATTGAAGAGCACTGAAAGGACTCAGAGCATATTCTCTGAGCAGAGCCAGATTAAATTGAAGATCAGTAACAAGGTGATATCTAGGAAAACTAATATCTGGAAATGAAATAACACACTTGTAGGGGCGCCTGGGTGGTTCAGTCGGTTGGGTGTCCGACTTCGACTCAGGTCATGATCTCACAGTTCGTGGGTTC
>NW_027544994.1:0-464 GCF_008692635.1 Crocuta crocuta
AGGCTCCAGGCTCTGGACTGTCAGCACAGAGCCCGACGCGGGGCTCACACCCACCAACTCTGAGATCATGACCTGAAGTGCAGTTGGCTGCTTAACTGACTGAGCCCCCCAGGCGCCCCCCAAAAGTGTTTCTATACTCCAGCCATAGCCAGCCGCTTACAGTTTGTCAAATCTCCAAGTATATGTGTCACTCCCTTTGCTCAAATACTCCATTCTCCTCCTCAGCAGACTGGCAAACTCTATTTTTCAAGTTTCGGCTCAGTCTCCAATTCCCCTGGAGAGCCTTTTCAACCTGTGCCAAATAGATGCCCCCCTCTGTGCTTCTGCTGAACTTGGCTCTTTCCCCTCTTATCCCACCACAAGTTCAGTATGCCCGTTCATTTACACATTCATTGGCCCTCCATGTATTTACTACATGGGTGCTGGGGATAGGATGGCAAGCTGAAGACATGTGATTCCTGACC
>NW_027544995.1:0-465 GCF_008692635.1 Crocuta crocuta
CAATTCTTGGACAAGTATTAAAAACATTCCAGAGCTTTAGTTCTCTTGCTGGTTCATTCCAAATTTTAAGGATCACATTAAATCTCTCACTGGAAGCATTCCTTTCTTTAATTTTGTACTTCCTGATTTTAAAAAGGCAGCAAACAGCCCACACAAAATGAGTGAAACATATTAAATCTCTCAAATGTTCTTTTTCTTCTCCCTATTCTTTTCCAGGATACCGAGCTTCTGGAGCCCTGTGCTTTTCAGTTCCCCAGGTCAATTGGAGTCCTGCAGCATCAGGCAGTATGGCTCTGTCAAGGTGATGAATCTTGTATCTCCATATAAAATCCTGTTTCAATTTTTAAAACTACATTCTGGGTTTCAAGGCTGATTTCTTCATCAGCCAGAGGCTTCATGGCTCCAGCAGTGACAGTCCCAGACTTGGGGGTAACTCTGGCTCAGATGTGTCTTTCTTGTGCTACG
>NW_027544996.1:0-465 GCF_008692635.1 Crocuta crocuta
CCCTTTTCCCCCCCCCCCCCCCCAAAAAAAAAAAAAAAAAAAAAAAGACGCAAAAACTAACAAGTGTCTATTTCTTGCTTGCTTCTCTCTCTCCCCACTGCATGTTCATTTGTTTTGTTTCTTAAGTTCCACATATGAGTGACGTCCTATGGTATTTGTGTTTCTCTGACTGACTTATTTCACTTAGCCTAATAAGCTCCATCCATGTCATTGGAAAGGCAAGACTGCATTCTTTTTGGTGGCTGAGTAGTATTCCATTATATATACACACATATATACATATATATACATATACACATACCACATCTATATCCATTTACTGGTCGATGGAAATCTGGGCTCTTTCCATAATCTAGCTATTGTTGATAGTGGTGCTATACACATCGGTGGTGCATGTATTCCTTTGCACCAATATTTTTGCATCCTTTGGGTGTAAACCTAGTAGTGCAATTGCTGGATTGTAGG
>NW_027544997.1:0-465 GCF_008692635.1 Crocuta crocuta
CATTCCTCCAAGTCTTTACCCTATCACCTCCAGCTGGGTAGCCCACCCCCTTCAATACTAGTAAAATTTTACTATTCATCCCTTTCTAATCTCATTGACTAAGTTAATCACCTCCATTGTGGTTTAAATTAAAAACTCTTCTCAGCTTTGGCCCAATACATCAACTTAGCACTTGTCTTGTTGTTGACTGGCTGATTCATTGGTTGGTTGGTCAGTTGCATGCTTATATGCAGATTTGTTTTCTTTGCTTATTGTGACTCTTGGAATGCAAAAGTCTGAGTTTTACTCATCTTTATATGCTGTGTTTATGACATTGTAGGCACTCAATAAATCTTTGAGTGAAAGTAACCCTCAAAATGTACTTGCACAAGGATATGCAAAAATAGGTGAACATAAATTATGTGAAGACACACACACTCAAAGTTAGTCAACTTGAGTAAAACTAAGTAAACTGCAGAAAGGAAC
>NW_027544998.1:0-466 GCF_008692635.1 Crocuta crocuta
ACTTTGGGATAGCTCCTCTTCTCAAAATCCTTAATCACATATTTTGCCATATAAGGTAATGCTTACAGGTTCTGGGAATTAGGACATGACCATACTTTTTTTGGGGGGGGGGTGTCACTGCTCAATCCATCACACTAGCCAAAGAGCTAGGACAGAGGCAGCCTAGGAATACAGAAAATTTTTAAACAATAACCACTCAATTCCAGTTAGCACTGCAAAATAAAATGTTCTCACCCCAGCTAGAAAGACCCAATAGGAAGCTTAAACTTCTAGGTACATCAGGCTAAAATGAAGTACCACTGGAGTGATGTCAGACAACACCAAGTGAGGAACTGGGACTTGCACTGATGCTGAGCAGTAACAACATCTCCCCCCACCCCCGCCAACCCCCATGCTCCACTGGATTAAGTGGAGACCACATGGGGAACAGTAAGGAGGCACCTCACCCCTTCCAACCAAGCTGGTG
>NW_027544999.1:0-466 GCF_008692635.1 Crocuta crocuta
AATGAAGATCCCTTCATTGCTTGATGTCTAGACTTAACCATATTATGCTTGAAATGAATCACTGGCAAGTGGGATATGATTTGCCCCAGTAGAAAAGGGCCTCACCAAGTTCATTCTCCTATCAAATTTTAAGGATTTTATCTCCACAAGTTCATGTTAACCCCATGGAGTGGGATATGTTCTGACTTTTAAGGAGCAATTGTATTCCCAGCCACATATAATTGATCAAGTTGACAGCTAAGTTAACCAGTTTTAGGGGAGTTCATCTCATTGTCTAGATATTTAAATAATCGGATGTCCATTGGACACCTTTTATTAGCCCCACAGAGTAACAAATGAGAAGATGATCTATATGTGAACTCTTATGGCAATTTCTCTGGTTTACCTCAAGTTGTCTAGATGAGGCAAGTAACAAACACTTAAAGACAATTAATAAAAACTAGAATCTAACATCCCAAAGGATAGG
>NW_027545000.1:0-466 GCF_008692635.1 Crocuta crocuta
TATAACATCCAGTGCTCATCCCCACAAGTTTATCGGGGTTTTCTAAACCACAAGGGAATGTTAAATTCAAGTAGCATTACTACACCCATTAAAAAGAAATAGGAAGGGAAGTAGCTCAAATACTTTTCAAGTCTTTTGTGTCTTGGCATCTTTTTTTTTAAGTTTGTGTATTTTGAGAGAGAGAGAGAGCACAAACAGAGAGAAGGAGATGCAGAATCCCAAGGAGACTTCTCGCCATCAGCGCAGAGCCCTGTGTGGGGTTGGATCTCAGCAACTGTAAGATCATGAGCTGAGCCTAGATCAAGAGTCAGACACTTAATTGACTGAGCCACCCATGTGCCCCTCTTGGCGTCTTTGTTTAAACTTACGGCAATATCATGGAGGAGAGATGAAATTATAAAACTTTTTGTCTAGCTAACAAAATGACTTTTATCTAAAGAGTAGAGCTTTTTTTTTAAAAAAAAAA
>NW_027545001.1:0-466 GCF_008692635.1 Crocuta crocuta
ATATTAAAAGGCAGATTCCAGGGCCCCGCCTAGACCCACTGAGAATTTCTGGGAAAAGGACCCTGAGAATCTGCATTTTAACAGTTTCCTTGGTGCAATCTCCACTAAAGATGAAGAGCCACTGACATAAATCACGAAGTAAAATAGGAAGACAACTTAGCACATATTAGATCCAAGCAAAGAAAGATGGGTGTGTATTTTTAAAAAGGGCAACAAGGTTTGCTATTTTTCAAACTACTCATTTGGAACACATAGTAAAAAACACATGCATGGCTTTAAAACACTGAGGAACTAGCTCCAAAGACCATAAGGTAATTAAAGACGTGTTATTTTTGAAGTTTTCTTTAGAAACAATTAGAGTAAAACCTTGGATTTAGTAACTTGTTCTGCGAGTGTTCCACAAAATAAGCAAAACCTTTCTAATTTTAACTTGATAAACGAGTGATGTCTTGCAATACAAGTAGTA
>NW_027545002.1:0-466 GCF_008692635.1 Crocuta crocuta
CAGTGCAGCTCTTTCTGCCCACGGGTCCTGTCCCTGTGCTTTAATCAAATCACCTATTTGCACCAAAGACATCTCGAGAATTCTTTCTTGGCCAGTGGCTCCAGACCCGCACCACTACTCCAAAACCACACCAGCCAGATAGCGTGAGTGCACACGCAGTTCTCATCTTAGCTAATCAAGTAGGAGACAGGAATGGGAAGCTGGAGCTTCTGAGCCTGGCTTTTTCAGCAGGTTCAGGCAAAAGGAGAAGGGTCTATGTTTGACCTTCTTGGAGTAAACAAATCAAAACAAAGCTCCTGCCGTCATAGAGATTACATTCAAGAGGAGGAAGGCAGACCATGAAGCAAGTAAATACATACATTCTATGTCAGATGATTAAGTGCATTGAATACAGGCAGGATCAGCTAGAATGTGACATTTTTCTTAATGACGATGTGACTAGGGGAGAATTCTCTGAGGAGATGAC
>NW_027545003.1:0-466 GCF_008692635.1 Crocuta crocuta
TGGCAAGGACCCACGACCCAGCAACCAGCAGGGCACAGAGCTGGTGGGTCATCTTTGTTGAGTAGTGTAGGGGGTGGCATATGGCGACAAAGCGGTCATAGGCCATCACGGCCAGGAGGAAATTGTCCATGTCCACGAACATGAATACAAAATACATCTGTGCGAGGCACCCAGAGAAGGAGATGGCCTGAGTCCCCAGTATGTGGTTGGCCAGCATCTTGGGGACGGTGGTGGAGGAGAAGCAGATGTCCACGAAGGACAGGTTGCTGAGGAGGAAGTACATGGGGATGTGCAGGCGGGGGTCTGCGCCGATGGCCAGGAGGATGAGCAGGTTCCCCAGGACCGTGGCCAGGTACATGCTCAGGAAGAGCGCAAAGAGGAGCTGCTGCTGCTGGGGCTGCCTGGAGAGCCCGAGGAGGAGGAACTCGGAGACGCTCGACTGGTTTGCCCCCCTCATGGGGCTGGA
>NW_027545004.1:0-466 GCF_008692635.1 Crocuta crocuta
GGAGTGCACAGCTCTTTGTGAGGGGAGCAGTGTTCTTGCTTGAGCTTCGAGCTTTGAGTGCAGAGCCTCTCCCTTGGAGCACTCTGGGAAAATAAACGGACAAATCAAGCCACTTACAGCAGAAGCTTTGGCACTCAGCGCGTGCCCTGAATTTCTGGCCGCGTGGGCATCTGAGACAGGGTCCCAGAGAGCACAAGTCAGGGCAACTACAGGGACGGGGCTTGCCGCTCTCCCTGGGGGACAGCAGCTTCTCTGCGTGTGCTGAATGATGTGAGCCAGGCCATGGTGCCTTGGGTCTCCGAGGCCACTGCAGGGCTCCTGGGAAGGGGACGCGCCCTGGGCCCCACCCTGGGTTAGTAGCAGATGTCAGCGAGCCATCCCAGACAGAGCACTCTGTTTCCTTTATTCTTCCATTAAGGCACCCAGACTCAGTTTGGGCTAGCCATGGATTTAAAAAAAAAAAAAA
>NW_027545005.1:0-465 GCF_008692635.1 Crocuta crocuta
CCGCTCTCACGCAGGGAGGGGGAGGCGCCCCAAGAGCGTCGAGAGCGCCGGCCGCGCGGGCGCATGGAGGCGGAGCCCAGGCGCGACTCCACCCGAGGCCCGAGTCACCGTCCGCGCGGCCCCGCGGCCCGGCCCGGCCCGTTACCCCCCGCAGGGACTCCGGGACTCGTCGTCCTCCCCCGAGAGACCCGAGTCTTCGGGCCACTTTTTCTCTGGCCTGACGACGCTCCGCGCCAAACCCTCCCGGGCCGAGAGGAAAGTTGCAACTCGCCCTTTTCTTCACCGAAGTCGCCACCGCCGCTGCCGCCTCGGAGGCCGGCTCCCCCGTAGAGGCCAAGCATTTATTCGAGTAAGTGTTCTAAATGGTATGTATATAGTAGTTGATATCCTTAATCCCTATTTTAAAATATTTTAAAATGTCTTTTATTTATTTCTGAGAGAGACAGCATGAGCAGGGGAGGGTCA
>NW_027545006.1:0-467 GCF_008692635.1 Crocuta crocuta
ATAGAGAATTAAGGTTAGTACTCCTCTTAGTTTGTTTGGGATGGATCAAACGATTGTGTATGTAAACAAGAACTATCATTCCTTTTTAATGTGGGGTGGGGTGTTTAGGGGATTGACAGGGTTGTAGTTATCTGGGTCTCTTAGAAGGTCTGGTGAAAATAGAACAAGTAATATTAGCATTGGAATTAGGAAGAGGAGACCTAGAATGTCTTTGTGTAGTACAAGTGATGTGGAATTGAATTTTGTCAGAGTAGGATAATATTCCTGAGTGGTTATTAGATCCTGTTTCGTATACGAACAGGAGATGAACTGCTGCTAGGGCTGAAATGATGAATGAGAAGATAAAGTGAAAGACAAAAAAAATGTTATAGGGTGGCTTTGTCCTGAGCTGAAATCACAGGTTGGACACTTAACAGACTGAACCACCCAGGTGCCCCTCTACTAACTGCTTTCTTGTATATTTAATA
>NW_027545007.1:0-467 GCF_008692635.1 Crocuta crocuta
AAAAAACAAAAAAAACTTTGAGGTACTCCGATTTTACAAATGCAGAATTTAATCATTTGGCTCAGTCCTTAATGTTTCACGACAGTGAATGCAGTATAGGGTCTGTCAGGGCTGTCGTTTAACACAGTTTGGCACTTTGTTTTACACAGAAATTGTATGTTTCATATCATTTTATTACTCTTGGTCCTTTTCACAAACTTTGTGTAAAAAAAGTTACGTGTTATCTTTAATTTGCAAATAGGGTACAGAGTTTTCTAACTGAAGGAAGGTATTGTGGTATTTTCAGTGTAAAAGTGTACACACATTCACAATATGAGTGGCCGAGAGCGTGTTTTAGGACAGTGAATGCCTCAAAGTGCCGGTCACTGGACACCACTGAATGTTGTTTGAGGTTTTATTTCCTGCAAAAATTGGATGTTTAATAGCAAGTTATTCAAGTCATTTCTGCCCCTAGTCTGTTGCATACC
>NW_027545008.1:0-466 GCF_008692635.1 Crocuta crocuta
TTTTTTTTTTTTTTCAAGCGCTGATCTTTTGGGGCGCTAGGGTGTCCTACTCAGTTAAGTGTTCCTGTCTTGATCTCAATTCAGGTCTTGATCTCAGGTTCCTGAGATCAAGCCCTGAATTGTGTGGAGTCTACTTAAAAACAAAATGAAACAAACTGACCTTTTGTCTCCTGTTTAAGAAGTATCTTTTGATGTGCAACATTTTGTAAATTTTGTATAATTCATTCTGTCTGGTTAACTTTTTTTTTTTTAATGTTTATTTTTGAGAGCGAGAAAGAGGGAGAGACAGCATGAGTGGGAGAGGGGCAGAGAGGGAGACCCAGAATTGGAAGCAGGCTCTTGCCTCCGAGCGGTCAGCCCAGAGCACGATGTAGGACTCTAAACCATGAACCATGAGATCATGACGTCAGCAGATCATGACCTCAGCTGAAGTCGGATGCTTAACCCGTTGAGCCACCTGGACACC
>NW_027545009.1:0-467 GCF_008692635.1 Crocuta crocuta
AAAAACCCAAATAAACAAGCAAAATACAAAACAAAACAAATTTCCACTAGGAATCTCAAGATATAATAGTCAATCACTACATTTATAAATGCATATCCTCTGTCCTAAATGCCTCTTAGGTTGCTTTGTACAACTATCTAAAGATCCTTGTCCTGGGAGGTGAGGTTACAGGTGGGAATGTAGAATCCAGAAGGAGGAGGCATATAGATCCTGGCCCTGACCTCCGGAAACTTTTAGATTATAAAGGTATTTAAGTGACACACCCCGGACACCAGCAGACAGAAAGGAAAAACTAGTTTTAGCTGAGCATCAAGATGGTCTGTAAGTGCTAATGGGAATTGGAGGGAGGTTGGAGGTAGGGACCAGTCAGGAGGGCTTAGGAAAGGCTTCCTAAACACAAGGGGATATTTGTAGAAAAGGATTGAGAAGACCTAGAGCACCAAGACTAGACAGAAAGGAGAGAGGAG
>NW_027545010.1:0-467 GCF_008692635.1 Crocuta crocuta
AATTATCATGTGTATCTTTCATAATTACCTACAGAAGACTTTCATGTAGTTCTGTTGCTCTGATGATATCTGGAGTAATAATTTTGTAATCACTAAATCTAGAAAAGAGACCAACCCTAGAGTCTTAAAACACAAGGAGAACAAAAGTTAAAGCTACATAGGTAATTTTGTTCCAGAAGATCATCACTGGATGACTGAGAAGACTTTCAAGCATAAACCATATTAGGATAAACTCTTTCTGGAAGAAAGTAAACTAGAGATAGGATCCCCATCTCCCCAATATATGAATACACGATTTGATATTTTTTTACCAAGAACTGGGCCACAGTCTGTTACATAGATGTTAGAGGATATAAAACTGCAAAAGCATATATCCTCCAGTACACGCACACAAAGAGGCGAAAGAATAGATTTTAAAAATAGCTGTGTACACAATTCTGAAATTTACCTTTTCTTACATATTTTAA
>NW_027545011.1:0-467 GCF_008692635.1 Crocuta crocuta
AAGTAGAAAAAGGTAAATTAAGAAAATATTCCCATTTACAACTGCACAAAAATGAATAAAACATCTAGAAATAAACTTAAGCAATAAAGGCAAAAGACCTGTACTCCAAAGGAAAAAAAAAAGAAAAAGAAAAAGACATTGATGAAAAGAATTGAAGATGACACAAACTAATGGAAAGGTGTTTCATGCTCATGGATTGGAAGATTTAATATTCTTAGTGTCCATACTATCCCCATTAACCTACAGATTCAATGCAATTTCTATCAAAATACAAAAAGTATTTTTCACAGAACTAGTACAAATAATCCTAAAGTTTGTATGGAACCTCAAAACAAAAAACAAAACAAATAGCCAAAACAATCTTGAGAAAAAAGAAAAAAGCTGGAGGTATCACAATCCCATATTTCAAAATATACTACAAAACTATAGTAATCAAAGAGTATGGGTATACTGGCACAAAAATAGAC
>NW_027545012.1:0-467 GCF_008692635.1 Crocuta crocuta
AAAAATTTTTTAAGAAACAAAAGAAGGAAGTGTTCTTAGACTCCTTGCACATCAGCAGAGAGAAGCCACGCTGCCAAACCCAAGATCCTTCACCTTTTTTGTCTTCTTTGGCAGTTGGGTAAAGCCGATAGATCCCTTCTCAGAAGAATTTTTTAAATATAAAAAACTAAGATGCATATGTAAGATTATAAAAGTCACCAGTTATTTTGAAATTCAATTATCAAAATATTTTAAGGGCGATAAAGTAATATGCATGCTTCTTTATATTCTATATACATAAATATATATGAAAAACAAGTTCTGTACTTTCAGAATAGTGATGGCACATTGGCTCGCTTTATAATAATGATAATATGATATAAAAGTAACTGTGGGTACACCTGGGTGGCTCAGTCAGTTGAGTGTTCAAGTCTTGATTTCAACTCAGATCATGATCCCAAGGTCATGAGATTAAGCCCTGCACTGGG
>NW_027545013.1:0-467 GCF_008692635.1 Crocuta crocuta
ATGTTTATTTGATCCTGTACAGTCATATATGGTCCCACTCCCAAAAGCATGTCTTTTCCAATAAGAATTCCGTTATTTACATTATCTAATGCTGTAACATGTAAGAATAGGATAGCACTGTGAGAACAGAGCCTCATGATCTCCCAGGAGCCAGTTAGGGAACAAACCCACTGTAATTGCCTGGCAGTCCTTGAAACTTCAGATTTTCATCTGCAGTAAGGCATCTTTAAATTCTTGGAACCAGAAGGAATATTGGGTAGTACTGAGAACTATTTTAATTAAAGTTTTCCAATTCCAAAGGTCATGTTCACTAGTTATAAACATCAGAAAACGTCAAAGCATGGGAGGAAAACATAGAGAACCTCCAGACATAGACTAAACCCACACTTGGTATTTACGTGAAAGCATGCTAGGAAAATCTGCAGTTTCAAGGACTGCCAGGCAATTACAGTGGGTCTGTTCCCTAA
>NW_027545014.1:0-465 GCF_008692635.1 Crocuta crocuta
TCCAGGGACTGTCATCTCTGTCTTTGCAGTGTATGATCCATAGCATATAGTAGGTTCTCAGTAAAGAATTAATTGGGGCACATGGGTGGCTTGGTAGGTTAAGCTTCTGATTCTTGATATCAACTCAGGTCATGATCTTGTGGTTCATGGGATCGAGCACCAAGTAGGGCTCTGTGTTGGCGGCACAGAGCCTGCTGGGGATTCTCTCTCTCCCCACCATTCTGCTCCTCCCCTGCTCACATTCTCTGCATCTCTCAAAATAATAAACATTTTTAACAGAACAAAACAGGGATGCCTGGGTGGCTTAATCCGATTTCAGCTCAGGTCATGATCTCACAATTCATGGATTCGAGCCCCACATTCGGCTCCACACTGACAGTGCAGAGCCTGCTTGGGAATCTCTCGCCCTCTTTGTCTCTGCCCCTCCTCTAGTCTTGTTTCTCTCTCTTTCTCTCTCTCTCTCTC
>NW_027545015.1:0-467 GCF_008692635.1 Crocuta crocuta
AAGGTAGGTCGATTTTAAATTTTAGAGGAAAATCCCTAGTTCTCTCATTGTCATATTAGTTTCATTCTGTCATAGGACACAAGTGTGTCCCAATCTCATTTACAAGAGAAGCAATTCAGAAATTAGAGGTTGCTGAAGTTTCTGCGTTTTGGATAATCGTGTCAATTTAGTTTTTCCTGATAACCTTATCTTATGACTGTTTCATGCTTTTGAGAGTAAGAAATACCCTAGAGTCATGATGTTCAAATTATAATAATTTTTTTCAAAATTCATTTGTTCAAATGTGTGGGGCACCAAATTTTAACCCTCAGGAGTCCACCAAGACAGTAACTAATTCTGGCAACCTAGCATGTTTCCTCTGAACCTTGGGATAAAGCTCTTGTTATATTTTTATTAGTTTTAAGCTTCATAAATGTAGAATTGAGTCGAATTCTAGTTCTCTATTGATGTTTTGAAGAACTGTGTTC
>NW_027545016.1:0-467 GCF_008692635.1 Crocuta crocuta
TTAATCACAGACCCCACCTCTACTTCACATGGCCTCCAGCTCTGCCCCATTTCTCTTCGATTCTTTACTGCTAACTCCTTAATCAAACTGTCCATACCTGCTAAGGTCACATGTATCAAATTAATATGTATTAGTGGGAATAAGTTTTGCAACTATATCTACTTGTATTAGTTGGTGTCTAAAATAAGGTAACATTTCTTCTTTTCCTTTATTTGATTACTAATTCCTTCTTTATATGTCTATGAATTCATTAATCCTAATTCAATTAATGGGCTAGAATTCCCTATATTCCTTATGTGATTTAATTGCAAACAGCTTCAGATTTCGTCACTGGGAGTCCTGGAACAGCTTTTTTGATTGAGCCCTGACTGATGCACCATTGCTTCTAGTGATGTCAGCATCCCTTTCCATCTCCCAGCAACGAACTCCCAGATTTTCATGTCCATTCTCATCCGGGTGGTTGGTTG
>NW_027545017.1:0-467 GCF_008692635.1 Crocuta crocuta
AACGAATGGGCCAATCAGGCAATTAGAGAAGAAATGTAAAAATATTTAGAAACCAACGAAAATGCAAATACCACAGTTCAAACTCTATGGGATGTGGCAGAGGTAGTCCTACAAGTAAAGTGCATTGCACTCCAGGTCTATTTCAAGAAATTAGAAAAAGGGCAAATACAAAATCGAACAGCACACCTAAAGAAACTAGAAGGAGAGCAGCAAGAACACCTGAAACCCAGTAGGAGAAGAGAAATAAAAATCAGGGCAGACATAAACCATATAGAAGCCAAAGAATCAATGGAACAGATCAGTGAAACCAAGAGTTGGTTTTTAAAACAAACAAACAAACAAACTTGACAAACCTCCAACCAGGCTTCTCCAAAAGATACAAGCGATCACTCAAAGAGACAATATCATGAATGAAAATGGACTCATTACAACTAACCCCTCAGAAATATAAGCAATTATCAGGGAAT
>NW_027545018.1:0-467 GCF_008692635.1 Crocuta crocuta
ATAATTAGCTACAGTTATAAACACTGCTCAATGCTTATTTTAAGTGGAGAGTAAGGATATCAGAATTAGCAATTACTTCTACTTCTCTGATACAGGGCAACTAGACAGGTCTTACTCAGTTGGGCATGAGATTTTGAAGTGATAATGATAAGTTAGACACCAAATGTTTAGTATTTGATTTTCCACATGGAACTCAGATAAATACAACCAACATAAAATTGAATAAAGGGGTCTGGAATACAGCGAACTAGGCAGGATATAAACATTGGAAATCTTGAACATTCATATAACTGAATCCATGAATATACATGATGTTGCTTAAAAAGAACATATGATGTGAAAAAATATAAAAATTTAAGGTGGATATAGGAAAAGTTGCCCAGGAAGGAACCATAGTGAAAATGCCAGAGGTGAAATAAAAAATTAAAAAATAAATAGTAGAAGGGCTCCTGGGTGGCTCAGTCAGT
>NW_027545019.1:0-466 GCF_008692635.1 Crocuta crocuta
GAGATCATGACCTGAGCCGAAGTCAGATGCTCAACCGACGGAGCCACCAGGCGCCCCAAATCCATGCTATCTTGGGTGACATCTATTAGCATATATCTCTGAATCCTCTCCTGCACAGTGAATTTCTTGAGCACGAGAGGCATTTTACATTTCTCTGTCCTTCTGCTGGCCATTTTCCAGTGTACCTACCTCAGTGTCTCAATAGTTTTGTTCCATGAATCCCTATTTACTATCTCCAAGATGATAGGAAAGCTGTGCATTCAGAATTTTGTATTATTTTTTTAAAGGGGTCCCTTTCTCTGGATTTGCTTCTTCCTGGAAAATAATAAGTTGGAGATGTTCTTTGAGGAATGAGTAGACTGATAGAAGGAAATGTGCCCACATGTAGTGCAGATGTCTGGAACAGGATTAACAGTCTGAGAGAGACGAAAGTGTGGCCTTTTTAGGGACTGGTCAGCACATGCAT
>NW_027545020.1:0-467 GCF_008692635.1 Crocuta crocuta
GATGACCAGCCCACCTGACAGCACAGGCCATCACTACTGTGCTCACGTGACTGCCCCGCCTTCACGTGACCCCAGGCCCACGTGACCGTGAGGACCATACCGCTGCGCTCACGTGACTGCCGCGTTCATGTGACACCCAATGCACGTGACCGCTAAGTCCATACGGCTGCCCTCATGTGACTGCGCCGCTTTCATGTGACGCCGGGCCCACGTGACCGCTACTCCCATCACTCCTTTGAATTCCGCGATCACGCTTGGACCTCGTGATCGCGAAACGCATACTGCTGTGCCCATGTGTTTGGCGCGTTCACTTGACGCCTGGCCCACGTGACCGCACAGGCCATACTGCTGCCTCATGTGACTGCCCCTCGTTCCTGGGACCCCTGGTCCATCTGATAGAGAAGCCCATAGTGCTGTGCTGATGTGACTGCTGCGTTCATGTGACGCCCGGCGCACGTGACCACGAG
>NW_027545021.1:0-467 GCF_008692635.1 Crocuta crocuta
CTAGTGCCCCACGCCGGTCTCTGCTCACTGCAGGGGCTGGAGGCTCCAGCCTCTCCTCCTGGCCTCCACGTGTGCGAAATGAAGACAGTAGCACAGGGGTGGTGTTTAAGGTCAAACACTAGACAAACATGGGGTGAGCTCGCGCTGCCCTTTTATAAACCCAGAACGCAGTAAACATGGTTGTCATTAGGGTCGGTGCTGCCATCAGGGCTGGTGCTGAGGAAAGTGCTCCCCAGAGCCTCTTTGAAGCCAAACGGCATAGGGTTGGAGGAGCAAAGTTAGCAAAGCATTTCTCCCTGTAACTAATATTCACAAATATGTAATAGGGAAAATATTGAGGCTAAGTTAATTCATGACAATGTAGATATTTAAAAGAAACATTACATGTTCTAGAAGATGCATTTTTGGTACTTTTTATATATTCAGCTGCTTTCGAAACTATATACATGTATGTTTTGATAACATCA
>NW_027545022.1:0-467 GCF_008692635.1 Crocuta crocuta
ACCTGCACAGAAACGTGGAAACAGAGCAGTTAGGAACACCATCCACCCTTACCTCAGCATCTCATCATCAATGAGCAGGGTGCTTAAGGCCCAGGTCATCACTTACCTGAATATAAGCAAAGTCCCATCAATGACCAGTTTGAAATTTACCATGACCGCTGGACGGCAATTAACAACACTTTGTGAAAAACCGGTCTGTGGACACTCCTCTCCTACGCGGACGCTGCACGTGACCTTGCTCATTGCCGTCCCTGCAGGACCCATCGGCTCCTCCTGGGTTGTTGCAGTACTTCAAGGTCTATGCCAAAGACAGACACACCTTCACCTCTTCCCTCTCACCTGCAGGAACACCAAGGGTATTCACCACACAACTCCAGCATTGTGGCCATTCACGTCAGAATTCCCCCAACACTCACGTATGTAAACGTACATTTCTTTCTCAAAGAGAAAACACTAGAACAGGAAGA
>NW_027545023.1:0-467 GCF_008692635.1 Crocuta crocuta
AGAGAGAGAGTGAGCAGGGGAGGGGCAGAGAGAGAAGGAGACACAAATCCGAAGCAGGCCCCAGGCTCCGAGCTGTCGGCACAGCATATCTTTGCCAGTCCCCCACAGAGGCACATCCAGCTTGTTTTCCTTTTACTGGGCCAGGCCTCACCACACGCAGTGTGGCAGGCTCCCCCGGGCCCCCGGCCGCCAGCACCCACCCCTCCCATTCCTGCAGGAGACCCTGAGCTCCCAGAGGGCTGAGGTCTCGTGCCCTCACCGCCACCCCCCACCCCCACACTGGGGACAGCGTCCAGCTCCGTAAACAGCACCGAAAGGCAACGTTTGCAGGGTCCGGGTCCTGCCCCAGGCTCTCCCCGGGCGCCTCTCCTGCTGATTTCTGCAGTCCTTCCCCACGCCCTCCGAGGAGGGCACGCCTCCCCTTCGTCTTACACATGCACCCGGCCAAGCCCAGCGAGGTCACGGGG
>NW_027545024.1:0-464 GCF_008692635.1 Crocuta crocuta
ATTTTTTTTTTTTTTTTTTTTTTTTTTTTTTTTTTAAAAATTTTTGAGTGGAAAATAAAGGCATTTCTGTGTCTTCCTTCACAGCATTAGGACTCTTTGAAGAACTGTCTGGGGTAGAACAGATATTGCAACGAGGCCTGTGCCTGTTCTCTTGGCTTGGCCTTCATGTAGAAAAACACTGTGTGGACATGGCAGCTCTCAGCCTTCATGTACTTCAGCCACCACACCCATCAGTATGGTCACACCCACTAGGTACTAGCACCATATGAGGCACTGGCATTGAACTTGTGAACCAAACAAGCTTCTGCTGTTTTCTGGGAAATAAAGATATTCAATATAATATTTAAAATAGTATTACATATAATTTTATTTAAATAAAATGACAAAACAAGGAGAAGTCCATCATCTTGCAGTTTGAATGTCTCAAACTATATGCAGACCATGCTGGTTCAACAAAGACAATG
>NW_027545026.1:0-468 GCF_008692635.1 Crocuta crocuta
CAATTGTTAAAATGCATGCAAGGCAATTTTTTTCCTCCTGTAAAGAAACCTCACTTCAGATATAGGTTTCTTTTGAACCAAAGCTTGCTCTATCAGAGATGGGTAGGTCTGAAACAGACTTGATTTCAGGTAAAAGATGCCAAGCTCATCCGCTCATCCACTGAACATTCCTTGTGTGTCTTAAGTCATTGGCCCAGGCCACCGGAGGATGCAGGTGGGTCAGTGGGGGGCCCAGAGGGGGCAATTCCCAGCCATGCAGCGGCTGTACAATAACTAAGCAGCAAGTTCCTGGAAAGGCCTTGCCGCAGGGAGCTCGCTGAAGCTGATGATATCTGCACGGTGGGGGAGACGTGTTCCAGTTGTTCTCAGCCTGGAAATTCTCCCCTTCACCAAAAAACAAAACAAAAACACAACAAAACCCGTCATGGCTGCAGTGGTGGTCAGAGAGGCAGACTGCGGGAGGGGACG
>NW_027545027.1:0-467 GCF_008692635.1 Crocuta crocuta
AACTGAGCCACCCGGGCGCCCCTGTTCTGAATTTCTAAGGAGAGATCGTTGGCAAAGGTATCAATACTTGAACTATCAGCCTGAAGTTCGTTCTGGGAGGTCTGGGAGCGGACAGACTATCCAAGAACGATGTGGATGAGAAGGAGAGAGATCTGAGGAGCACCAAAAACAGAAGATCCAAGGAAGAATTGCTTGGATCTGGGCAGAACGATAGCAGGTCAAGCACAGTACGGGCTGAATGTTGCTGGTGCGTCTCAGGCATCTGTCGGTCACTGTGAAGAGAGGTCAGGCTTTGAGGACTGAAGGGCGGCTGAGCGATGGAATTGTACATCTGAACTCTTTCCGGAAACCCATCCCTAAACCCATGACCTCTAATGGGAGCTGCCCTCTGGGATTCACGGAGAAGCTTTGGACTGTCACAACTATTGTGGTGCCGCGGTCATTTAGTGGACTCTGCCAGAGAATCC
>NW_027545028.1:0-467 GCF_008692635.1 Crocuta crocuta
GGCTCCAGGCTCTGAGCTGGCTGCCAGCACAGAGCCCGATGCAGGACTTAAACCCATGAAATGTGAGATCATGACCTGAGCTGAGGTCGGACACATAACCGACTGAGTCACCCAAGTGCCCCCTTTAGTTTCTAATTTAATATTCAATACTGTTTAGTGGAGGAGAAGGACAATCATTAACAGACTGACATGTCTTCAACAGGTAAATGACCATTTAAACAAGCCAGTTTCCTTACAGGATGTAGACAACATTTTAGAGAATTGAAGGCTTCAATTTTAACAGTCTACAAAACAACAATCACTGCTTTCTATACTATGCCCATACTAATTTCGATGAAACCAGAAAAACCAATAATTCCTAGAGTATAAGCAAATCTTCTAGTTATATAGTATAAAATGTTCAATAAGAATTATCTGGTATTGGAGAGAGGGCAAGATGGTGGAGAAGTAAGGAGCTCCGTACTTGC
>NW_027545029.1:0-468 GCF_008692635.1 Crocuta crocuta
TTTTTTTTATAAACCCAAGAGACTCCAATGCCCACATGCCCACTTTTCTTTTCCTTCTTAGTTATGGCATGCTGTTCTTTATTTCTTCCAGCGTAGAATATTGTTCCTGGCTGGCTTCCTTCTTTCCTTCCTTCCTTCCTATCAGGAAATCGGTAGGTTTTCTTTTTAATTTTTAATATTAAAATATATTTTATCCTTATTTCATTTAATCTATGATGCCATTGATCAAAAGACACACTTATGGACTAGGTTCTACTAAGAAAAAAATACTGTTGACTAAACTTAAAGATAGTCCTGCAATGATGCATGAATCACTCACATCAGCCACTCATTGTCTTTCATTAATGACAAGGGATTTAGCCATTTCTTTTATTTTCAGTTCCTCTGCTAGTCATGTGATAGCTAATCCCTTTTGTATGCATCTTAATAACAAAACCTAATACAGCTTCGTTTGCTTCTGATATTTTC
>NW_027545030.1:0-468 GCF_008692635.1 Crocuta crocuta
CACATATATAGTCAACTAATCTTTGAAAACAGTTCCAAGAATATTTAATAGGGAAAGGGCAGTCTCTTCAACAAATGGCATTAGGAAAATTGCATATCCACAAGCACATGAATGAAATTGGATGCCTATCTTACACTCCACCCAAAAAATTATGAGTGAAATCATATGGTATATGTCCTTCTCAGACTGACTTATTTCACTTAGCATAGTACCCTCTAGGTCCATCCGTGTTGTCTCAAATGGCACAATCTCCTATTGTTTTGTGGCTGCCTCATATTCCACTGTATGTGTATATCACATCTTCCTTTTTTCATCAGTTTATGAATGAAGGGGAGTGGGAGATACGAGCTTCCAGTTATGGAATGAATAAGTCCTGGGAATAAAGGCACAGCATAAGGAAGAGAGTCAATGATATTTTGATTCCAATGTATCAGGAAAAGTGGTGACTACATTTGAGGTTAACATAAC
>NW_027545031.1:0-468 GCF_008692635.1 Crocuta crocuta
TTGAAAATATTTCTTTAAACGGGAAAATAACTTTTCTCTTCGGGTCTGGGGTTGAATGCTGGTTCTCCCAACGGTCTATTCCTCCAATTTCTCATTTGATGCCGTTGTTGTTGATGCTGGTCTCTTTAGAGGTCCTCTTAAAGAACCCCAGGGAGAATGTGCTTGAGACGGAGGAGTAGGAGGTTGAGGTGGAGCTCAAGGAGTCGGTTGCGCTTGCTGTGGTGACTGTGGTCCCAGGGCTGGGTGGGCGACTACCTGGCCATTTTGCCATCTCTAGAAGCGTCAGGAGGTCTTCGATTCCATGGTTACCATAAGGCCACAGACGGAGTTCTTCCACCTGCCCTGCATTTAACCCTTTGACCTTTACCCGTTGGATGTAGATGCGGGAGCCCGATGAGGTGCCTAGGCTTTGGTGGGTGGGGCTGCGCGGGACGAGAATGCTCCAGGGTTCTGCTCCGAGGCTGGACT
>NW_027545032.1:0-468 GCF_008692635.1 Crocuta crocuta
GCCTCTCTCTTCCAGACCTGCACCTACCTTTTGCTTTCCTTGGAGTCAGTCTGCCTCCCCTTCTCTGTTCCCTACTAGATAAAGAGTCTGATGAACTCATCACACATAAATACGAGATAAAATTACTTACATTCTTCCCCTCAAGAGGATTTTGCATTTTCAATTATGAGCTCATCCTTTAGTCAAATTGCAAAATTTCAAGAACTCAAACCTACGCTTAAAAATGTACTACGGGGTGCGCGGGTGGCTTAGTCTGTTGGGCGTCCCACTCTTGGTTTCGGCTGGGGTCATGATCTTGCGGTCTCATGAGTTTGAGCCCCCACCCACCCCTTGCATCGGGCTCTGTGCTGGTAGTGTGCAGTCTGCTTGGGATTCTCTGTCTCCCCTTCTCTCTGCCCCTCTCCCCTTTGTCCTGTCTCTGTCACTCTCAGGATAAATAAGTAAACTTTTAAAAAGTAAAAAAAAAAA
>NW_027545033.1:0-468 GCF_008692635.1 Crocuta crocuta
AATTCAGATTATCACACTGTATCTTTGGTCAAAAGATTACCCATATTCTCATATTTGTCCTAGCTCAGGCTGCTCTAACAAAACATCATAAAGGAGGGGGCCTGTCAACAAACAAGAAATTTCTCAGTTCTGGAGGTTGTAGATCTGACCTAACATTCTGCGTATGCCTGGTTCTGTGACTGGTGGACCAGCTTCCTGATTTACAGATCACCTTCTCAAAGTGTCCCCATATGACTGATACGAGGAAGGAAGCTTGCCTTAGAATTCCTATTATATTAATCCCATTCATGAGTGTTCCATACTCATGAGCCATTCTAATTCAAAATACCTCCCAAAGACATCACTTGCTAATACTATTGCATTAGAATGGGTATTCAACATAGGAATTTTAGTGAACATGAGCATTCAGGTCATAATGTCACCAATAAAGACTACCTACTGTGTAGTTTCTCATGTGGAGTGCGTTTG
>NW_027545034.1:0-467 GCF_008692635.1 Crocuta crocuta
TCTTTCCATGCTTTAGCTATTGTGGAGAGTGCTGCTATGAACATTCAATTACGGTTTATTTCAATGTGCTTTCACGCGTCCAGGATGTACAGAGAGCTCCTATTTATCCTTTACCCAATTTTTAACTTTTTGCCCCATTTGCTTTATCATTCTCTGTGTGTATTTGCATACACGTACATATATTTAATTATATTTTCTGATCCCCTAGACACTAAGCTGCAGGTAGGAATACCCTTTTAGCCATTCAGATGTCGCGTGTTTACCAGCCATATTAGATTGGTGCCCCCTCTGCCCCCCCCACCTCGGCCCTACTCTAGTATGACCTCATCCTAACTTACTTTGTCTGCAAAGACGCTATTTCCACCTGAGGTCACATTCGGAGGTACTGAGGGTTAGGACATCAATACAGGAAGTTTAGGAGGACAAAATTCAACCCATAACATATCCCTACGATTTCTTTCCATTTA
>NW_027545035.1:0-468 GCF_008692635.1 Crocuta crocuta
GGAAGTTAGAACCTCTTTCCACCCTGTCACAGGAAGTTAGAACCCGTCTCCATCTCCCTTCCAAGCCCCGGCTGTCCCTGTGGACACACAGGAAACTGGGCCTGGAGTTCAAGACTCAGTGAGGGGTTGGGCAACAGACCTCACTGCCTGAGCACCAATCTGGCTTCCTCGCTCTGGGACCTGGGGAAGGCCCCCAGCTCTTCCAGGCTCAGTTGCCTCGTCTGAAGATTGGCACTCAACCCACTCCCACAGTGCAGTGACAGTGACACACTGGAGAATGCCAAGCATTCGGTAGATGGCAGCAGCCATGACCGCTAGTGGTGGAGATGATCGCTTCCGGGGTCATCTCCGGGCCCCACCCCAGAGCCTGCGTAGCCCTGGCCGCCGCCTGGGTGAGGGGCCGGGCGCCTGGACGACACTCAGGGCAGGGCGCGCCTGGCGAGTGTGGCCCGGCCGGGGGGGGGGGGG
>NW_027545036.1:0-468 GCF_008692635.1 Crocuta crocuta
CGCCTGCTTCTTTCTCTTTGGAGTTGTTGCACTGGTCCCTTGCCAGGTGGTGGCGACTCTCAGGTCACTCTTGCTCTGAATATTGCTGAGCAGGAAAGGCTTGTCTCTCTGAAAGTTCACGTTGTGGTAAATCTGAAACGAGATGCGAGATCCATCCTTTTCGTCATTGTGGGAGGAAAGATTTGTGTCTGCTGCCACCTAGACTGCCCCCTCCCTCCCCTCTTCTCCCTCCCCTCTCCCCCCTTCCTCGCTTCCCTCCGCCTTCTCCTCCCCTTCTCCCCTCTCCCCCTCCCTCCCCTCCCTTCTGCCTTCCCTTGTTCCCCCTCCCTTTCTCTTCCCCTTCTCCCCCTCCCTTCCTTTCCACTCCTTTGCTGCTCCCCTTCTTTCCCCCTCCCTGCTTCCTCCTCTTCTTCCCCCTCCCCTTCTCCCCCCTCTCCTCTCCCTCCCTCCCTCCCGTTCCTGCTCCCC
>NW_027545037.1:0-468 GCF_008692635.1 Crocuta crocuta
CCAGTAAGACCATAGTGAAAATGTGCAAAAGAACAAGTTGAGACAGGATAAAATATTCCATGTGATAACACGGTGTAAGGGATTTGTGAGCACAGGCAGGACGTAAGCCCGAGACATACACTAACTGGACGAGGAGGCGTGGCCTGCTGTGTGCAGCACGGCCAGAAGGCAGTGCTCTGCTTACACTTGTTTCCACCCACGCCAACGGACAGAACCTGAGGGGGAGGGGTGGGCAGCCGCACGGATCCTTCTTGACACTCCACACGTGATCCACTTGGGGCGCATTTGGGGAGGTGACCAAGCAGAAAACAGTTACCATGGTATGGCCAGGTTTCACCCATCCCTTCCCTGTTCCTCAGCATTTCTGCAGATTTACACATTCCCCCTCTTTCTCCTACACAGAGAGAGACACCCTTACAAGATGGAACTTTCCCTTCTACATACAAATGTCTCTTACAAAGGAAACTT
>NW_027545038.1:0-468 GCF_008692635.1 Crocuta crocuta
AAAAAAAAAGTCTCAGTTTGAATGATAAGTTATATGTTCACACATAAATAACTTAGAATAGGTAAAGGCATTATCAATTCAAATGCAGTAGGACAGAGTTGAGAGATAGAGGACACGGTATAAAAATCATTTTGATAAGTGTCAGATCTGTATCTGGCCATTAAATCAGAAGAGACTATTACATCCCCTCTCAAGTTGGTCCATAATTCTTAATATTAATTGCCATAGCTAATTCAATTAAGCAACAAACATCCCACATCATTAAAAGTATTCAGTTGGCTGTACTGAAATATTGTATAGATCTGACCTGAGCCTTATTCTAATCCATTTGTTACATGAACTAAGAACTGTGTTATTTTCCACAGGTTTCTTTTAAGAACCTAAACAGAAGTCAGAATTATACACGGTATGAGTGGGCAGATAATGAAAGTAGTTATAGTCTAGAAATCCTGTTCTCTGAAACACACA
>NW_027545039.1:0-466 GCF_008692635.1 Crocuta crocuta
CTGAAATTCCTCAGCTCACTACCTAGAGGTGATCTGGTGGGAAGGGTGAATCCCCAAGAGCAGAGTGGGCCACACGGGGAAAAGCGGTTCCCCTGCTGGAAGGACGTTTGGTAGAGGCTATGTGGCCACTGAGTCTTAGCAGACCCCAGAGAAGAACCACAGTCACTGGGGCTGGAACAAGGTTGTTAAGGGTGAAGCCTGGCACCAAATGTGTGTTGTGATATTCCATAATCCCTGAAATGCTGCTGCTACACAATCACATAAACTTTTTCTGGGGTGGGCTGGCGCTCGGCTGCAGTCTCTGGGCATCAGCAGCAGCACAGTCTCCTGAACGTTCCTGGGTGCGGTGGACACCTGGCCATTGCTCAGTGAGATCCTCCCCAGAAGGTCTGAGCAGGTCAGGGGCTCCAGGATGGTTCAATCAGTTAAGCCTCCGACTTTGGCTCAGGTCATGATCTCACAGTTC
>NW_027545040.1:0-468 GCF_008692635.1 Crocuta crocuta
TGAGCTGAAGTTGGACGCTCTACCTACTGAGCCACCAAGGCGTCCTGCAAACTGATAGTTTAAATTCCAAAATGCCATGTATTTTGAAGTCTTTCTTTTACTCCTGGAGTTCTGAACCTGAAGCTTGTGGATCCTCAGGCGGGCCGTGGGTGGGCCTCAGGGAGACTGAGCTTCTGAAATGATACACAGATATTGTGTGTGAGTTTTCTTTCCTCTGGGGAAAGGGTCATGGATTCTGAAAGGGGTCTAGGACCCCCTGAATGGCAGGATCCTCTGTTTTTGAGGTTGTGAGTTTGTTGTGTTTTCCATTTCTTTGTGTAGGCACCAGGGATTTGGCGTGCTCTCAGTAATCCTGGCAAACCATGCTGTCACACTGTTAACCTCTCTCTTTCAAGACCTGCAAGTGGAAGCGCTGCACAAGGTGAGGGACATGCATGGGAGGTCAGCACAGCAACCGAGGAACCTCGC
>NW_027545041.1:0-468 GCF_008692635.1 Crocuta crocuta
TGGTCTAAATCATAGTATTGTGGGAGCCTGGTGAGACTTTATCTGTCTTGAAGATAGACATTAAAATTAGTCTTAAAAATAATAGTTAAGGTGTAAAAGTTTGCAATGGCTTACTTTTTATGATCACGTAAATTTAAGTTTATGCATTACATTGTCACTTGAATTCTACTATGCTTTTTCTGAGTGAGAAAGAAGTGGAATTACAGTTAATTGGGTGGCAATTTCACACAACCTTGAGTACAATCTCAAGAATCTGTTTCATGTTAACATTCAGAACTCATGATCTAGTCAGTTAAATAACTTTGAGTTATATAACTTTGAAGATTGTTATTATTATTTTCAATTATAACAGCATATAAGTTCTAATGGGGCTATTAGGCTGATAGGTAGGTTTTGTTTAAGAATAGTTTTGATGTCAACTCCAGAATAACTTGAGAAGGTAACTCTAACTCACAAATAATAATGGCC
>NW_027545042.1:0-468 GCF_008692635.1 Crocuta crocuta
TTTGCCTTCGACAGTGTTTGGACTTTGGCCAGAGCGTGGTGAATTTTATGTGGGTATGCTTTGGTCTGCTTCTTAAATGAGAGCTGATGTGACTTCCAGTAGAACTGAAGCCTTGCTCAGAATGTGGTTGGGAGACATGGTGTGGGCAGCATTTGTGCTAGTCCTATGAGGAAGGAGCCTGTCCTGTTGGGATTGAGGCACACTTGACAGGGGTGGGAAATGGTGGCATAGCACAGGGCTGTGGACTTGGTGTAAGCAGGTTAGGCAGCCAGTGTCAGCACTGTGTATTTACTAAAGGTTGTCCTGTGTTTATGCTGCATGGTGAGGGAAAAAGATGTCAACTCCTTTGTCTCCATGGAGAGGTTCTTGTGTCTGCTGCTGTCAGAGAAGCACTCGCCGAAGACCAAAAAACCTCCCCTCTGGGTGACCCCTGTGTCTTTCAGATCCCCATTTTCATGGTGTCTGCAT
>NW_027545043.1:0-469 GCF_008692635.1 Crocuta crocuta
AAAAAAAAAGGTAGAAAGTTGAATGTGTTGCCAGGCAACATTGCTTATGTCACAAATGGCTCTTGACCTGTGAATTGCATCCAGACTAGAAGGACCATGGATGTGCCTGATGGAGATGCCATAATGTTGAGCTTTCCCGTGTACAAAGACTCCTGTGTGCGTCCTCTGCAGGCAGCCTGGTAGCTTTGTATACAAAGCTGTTATTACAAGAGACACTGGCTAGTACGACCTGAGTCTCAAAGCCCACACCTGCCCAATGTAGATCTCATTTCCTAGACTTAAGCCATAACTGAGGACCAAACATGACTAGTTCTTGGACTGCTATGGGGGCTCCTAAGGATAAGAAAGTCCTGGTGCTACCTTTAGGCAGGCTATTTCTTGGACTGTGTCCTGAGTGACAAGTGTGTCCTATGATCAGGTGTGAATTTCACTGTCTAGATGAATGCAAAGAAGGTCCCTCCCCCCCCCC
>NW_027545044.1:0-469 GCF_008692635.1 Crocuta crocuta
AAATAAATAAATAAAGCTCTGAGCTATGAAACAGGTAAACGTGGCAAGGCTTGTTAGCACCTGAATTAATGTTGTATACAAATTGAATATAATGAATTATCAATAATTTTCAACAGATAAACTATAATGAAGAATTCAATTGGTGCATAAAAATATATAACTGTGGAGAAATTTCAACCATCCAATATTTTTCACTAGCACTAAAATGTATGCTTCAACATCTTTCACTTTCCTTGAGATAGCTTCTGCTTATCAATGTATTACTGTGATTGAGATATCAATGTCTTATATAGTTGAGAAAATTTCAGTTAATCTCATAGCATTCCTATTTTCACTCGGCTTGTGTCTCAGATGCCAATTCTTACACCATCTAAACTTGGAACTAAATATTTAATTTCTTGACCGAGATGAAAGTTTCTAAGTCGTATCCTGCCTGTAATTCTCATTTAAAAGCAATTAAAATAATTTT
>NW_027545045.1:0-469 GCF_008692635.1 Crocuta crocuta
CAGTCCTTACTCAACAAGCTGATCAGAAGCAACCTTGTCGATAACACGAACCAAGTGGAAGTCCTGCAGCGGGACCCCAATTCCCCGCTCTACTCAGTGAAGTCCTTTGAGGAGCTTCGGCTGTGAGTATTTGTTTACTTTCTGACTCTCCCTTTTAGATAGAGATCCTAGTCCTATTGTATATATTTTTTTCATCCCAGAAGAACATTTTTAGCTAACACAAGTTTAATAAAAGAATTTAGCTGCTATGGGCTGTTAAGTAAAATCGCAAGGTAATGTGAATTGCACTCCGTGTCGCACAATTCAAGTATTGTTAGTTGTAAATAAACTGTAACAACAGTAAGGAAGAGAAAAAGAAATCCCTCAGATATTTGGCTTCTTTCCTCAACCAAAGAGATGCTGACTTTCATCTTAAACTGTTTTTCTAGGAAACCACAGCTTCTCCAGGGAGTCTATGCCATGGGCTTCA
>NW_027545046.1:0-469 GCF_008692635.1 Crocuta crocuta
ATGCTGCTAAACAAGCAATGGATCATTGAAGAAATCAAAGAGGAAATTTTTAAAAATACAGGGAGACAATGAAAATGAAAACACAACAGTCTTAAATCTTTGGGATGCAGCAATAGTAGTTCCAACAAGGAAATTTATAGTAATACCTAAAAAATAATAAATAGACAATCTAACCTTCCATCTAAAGGAAGTAGATGAACAAAGCCCAAAGCCAGTAGAACAAAGGAAATAATAAAGATTAGAGCAGAAATAAGTGAAATAGCAACTAACAAAACAAAACAAAACTTCCTAAGATCAATGAAAGTAAGATCTGTTTTTTTAAAGATAAACAAAATTGATAAACCTTTAGCCACACTCATCAAGAAAAAAGAGGACCAAATGAATAAAATCAGAAATAACAGTGGAGAAATAATAAGTGATACCACAGAAATACCAGGAGTTATAAGAGAATACTAAGAAAAGTATATGC
>NW_027545047.1:0-469 GCF_008692635.1 Crocuta crocuta
GCACAGAACCATTCTGAGAGCCTCCTCATTCCCAGCTAGATTGACCAAAGAAAGTCTCTCTCTTTCATAGCCAGTAAGGACTGGAGGAAGTGACTGCTTCTTCAAATGCAAAGACAGAAACACCAGACTTTAAGCAGTAGGAAAAATCAAGGAAACATGACACTGCCAAAGGAGAACAATAATTTTCCAGTAACCAACTTCCAAGAAGTGGAGATCTATGAACTGCCTGACAGAGAATTCAAAATAATTGTTTTAAGGAAGTTCAGTGAGCTACAAGAGAACAGAGTTAATGCAGTGAAATCAGGAAAGAAATACATGAACAAAATGAGAGATTCAACAGAGACAGAAATCATAAAAAAAGAACCATATAAAATTTCTGAAGCTGAGTATTACAATTAATGAAATGAAAAAAGTAATAGCAGAAATGACCAAGAATAAGGAAAAAGAATCTATCTTCTGGAAGACAGAT
>NW_027545048.1:0-469 GCF_008692635.1 Crocuta crocuta
CCTTGTTGATGGTTGGTTTTTGATGAATCTAATGGGAGTCTTCTGTTCTTCCTGGATTTTGTTGTCTGTCTTTGCCCAGGTTAGGAAAATTTTCCACTATGATTTGTTCCCATAAATTTTCCATCCCTTTTTCTCTCTCTTCATCTTCTAAAACTCCTGTGATTCTGATATTATTCTTTTTTAATGAGTCATTGAGTTCTCTAATTTTTATTTCATTGCTCTTTTGCCTTACTCTCCCTCTTTTTTCTGCTTCATTATTCTCCCTAAGTTTGTCCTCTATATCACTGATTTTCTGCTCTGCCTCATCCATCCTAGCCACTGTGGCATCCATGAGAGATGGCAGCACCCTTATAGCATTTTTTATTTCATCCTGAATAGCTTTTACTTCTTTTATCTCTGCAGAAAGGGAATCTGATCTAGTTTAAGCCCCAGCTAGTATTCTTATTATTGTGATTCTAAATTCTGGTTC
>NW_027545049.1:0-469 GCF_008692635.1 Crocuta crocuta
GCTGTGATCATGTGATGTTCAGCATCCTGTACTACTTGTATTACAAGATATCACTTGTTTATCAACTTCAAATTTATTAGAAATGTTTGCTCGTCTTGTGGAACACTTGCAGAACAAGTTACTTGCAATCCAAGGATTTACTATAAATGATATCAAAGCTGAAAGGACATAAAACAATCTCCAGTTGCACATATAAGACTGTGTACTAGAACTCAAGAGAATGAACCAAAAGCTACCAGAATCATAACACAAATATCAAAATAAATATATAAAAATACAAAATGTCCTTAATGCAAATGATAACAATTAACTATAATTAGAAAGTAGAGATGCACATAGTAGAGATGCACAGACAAGTATTCAAGGGGGAAATGATTTTGTAATTAACTTCAAAATATTTCAGAAAAATTAAATTTAGCCACTTTGACTGGCATGAGGTGGTATCTTAGTGTGGTTTTGATTTGTATTT
>NW_027545050.1:0-468 GCF_008692635.1 Crocuta crocuta
AAAAAAAACTGGTATCTACAGGAATACTTTTAGTTGTACAGGAAATTTATTTGTGTATAAGAACCCCTTTGTGATGATAGCTGATAATGTATTTTTTTCTTTCTTTCTTGTTTTAGTCCAAAATGATTCCCTAGAGACAGCATGATAGAGGCTACACAGTCCCATGGAAAATCCTGAGAGTAGGACTAAGAAAATCTGGTTTCTTTATCTGCCTTCAACATTTATTAACTGTGTAACCTTCACACAATTACTTAAAGTCTGTCAAGTTAAGTTTCTCCACCTGTAAGATGGAGGTAATAATAACCATTTGCCTATTTCCCAGAATCCTGTTGAATGTTAGTGGCATCTAATGCCCCTCCTCTTTAGAATTACCCTGCTGTGAGATCCTATCTTGGCCTATATTATTCCAAGAACACCACCCCACCCCCCTTATGACTTGCCTTAACCCATGTTCCGATCCCACAGAGC
>NW_027545051.1:0-469 GCF_008692635.1 Crocuta crocuta
CACTTAGCATTATACTCTCTGGGTCCATTTATGTTGTTGCTAATGGCAAGATCTCATTATTTTTATGACTCGGTAATGTTCTGTATTATGGCTTTTAAAATGAAATTTTGCATTAGTGTTTATTCTTTCATTATTCTCCTTAATTTTTCTTTTCTGTTTTCTAAATTCTGGAGATGGATATTTATATAACTTATTTCCAGCCTTCATTTTATTTCCTAATATATGTATTTTAGGCTAGAAACTTCTTTCCCAGCCCACTTTTATTAGCTGTATCTCCAAATATTTGATTTATTAGAGAAGAAATGGCAAGGAAAGAAATATACAAAGGTGTTATAACAGAAAATGAACATACAAAGTGGTGAGATTTCATTTGTGGAGGATGAAAGTGGAGAAAGGCATAATGCAACCCACTAGTGGGTAATCAGAAACACACTTGCATGTACATAATTAATATTACACTTCCTCTAAT
>NW_027545052.1:0-469 GCF_008692635.1 Crocuta crocuta
TTTTTTTTTTGCATCCTCACCTAAATCTGTTGTTGCCTGAATTATTAACATTAGTCATTCTGACAGGTGTGAGGTAGTATCTCATTGTGACTTAGATTTGTATTTCCCTGATGATGAGTGATGCTGAACATCTATTCATGTGTTTGTCAGTCATCTGGATGTCTTCTTTGGAAAAGTGTCTGTTCATGCCTTTTGCCAAATAATGGCCAACTTTTGAATCTTTTTTGATATTTAAATGAGATAATGCATTTGATGGCACTTTGCAAAATAGAAAGCATTATGAAGATAGGCATTTTATACTACATTTGTCTCTGCACCTATATTAACCAGGAGTCTTTTGGTTGCAACTAACAGAAACCCAACACCAAGTAGACTAAGCAATAAATCACATATTGGATACATAACTGAAAAATTACAACCGCTATGAAATAAGAAAATCAGGACCATGCTTCTCTCTCTCTCTCTCTCT
>NW_027545053.1:0-469 GCF_008692635.1 Crocuta crocuta
CCGAAGTCGGAAGCTTAACCGACTGAGCCACCCAGGCGCCCCTGCCTTGTGCCCATTTTAAACAGCAAAATCACCAACTAAAAGCTCAACCCCGGTAAGAATGTGGCGGTAATGATATCATACACAGGCCTCTTATTTACAGTATTGAGCCGAAATTAGAAGGCAGAGTCTCATCTTTTCTGATCCCAGCTGGGAATATGCTTCTGGAAACCCCCAGCCCAAGATCCCGAGTTTATATGGAACAGTTCCTATGTCTGGCAACCAGCGGAAACTATTCCCAGGCACAGGAACCAGCATGTCCAAATTCTTGAAGGTGAGGCTGAGCTCAGAATGTTCAGAGAACCACAGGTCTCTTTTCTTTCTAACAGATCAGGAGAGTAAGTCAGGTGTGGAGTGGTAGCCCGAGACGTTGGATGTTTTCCTGAAATGGGACGGGAGCAACGGAAAAGAATAATGAGGTTATGTGACC
>NW_027545054.1:0-469 GCF_008692635.1 Crocuta crocuta
AAACAAACAAACAAACAAATAAAACAGAACACCAGGAAAGATATATCAAACAATGGTTCTCAGGAGTTTGGACATTAAACAACAAAATATGAGACAAAGAAAGGAAGCCCCAGGACATTTGCACCTGCCTGCCCAGAGAGAGTTTTCAGGCCGTAGGCAAGAAGGGGGAGCTGGGAGGAGCCCTGAACTCTCACAAAGTGGAGGAAATGAAGTTGGGAGTTTGGGGGGACCCAGGGGACCACCATCCATCAGGCAGTACACCGAAGAGGGGGGACTCGGCAAAGGAGGCCCATGGGTTTTCAGTGGGTCCACATGTGAGGCCAGGGGAGCAGTCCTGGGAACACACGCAAGACCGGGAGTGGGGCCTGTTCCCGGCCGCTGGCATGTCAGACGTCATGAGTCACAGAGCACCGAACGGCACACCCAGAGCCTGAGCCCCACGGAGAGGAAAACGTGCTCTGCACTGCCC
>NW_027545055.1:0-469 GCF_008692635.1 Crocuta crocuta
CTCTCTCTTTCTCAAAATAAATAAACTTAAAAAAAAAAAAAGAATTGCATCTTCTTTGAAAAAAGAGAGAGAATTGCAAGCTCTACTGACTGAGCTCCTAGCGCAGCTCTCAACCTGGGATCACTGTGATGTGGAAGCTATCCTGGAGCCTCAGTGAAAGATGACTTCAGTCGCCTCCATTGTGACCTCACACTTTCTAGTTGAGTTCTCCTTTCCAGCTGGGCTCTGGGCTCAGGCCGAAGACCCTAAGGGCAGAGCGTCCCCAGAGGAGAACCGGGAACTGAAACTACCCCCTCAAGCAACAAGGACTGCCCTGAGCCAGCAAGACCCCACACTTGATGGACTCCAAGACTACGCTTGACTTGACCTTCAGTGCGTACCCACTTGCACGTACCCACCCATGAACCTACCCACCACTGTCCACGTTTTCCTTATAGAAGCCGGGAAGTGTTTTCGGCATTTTGGAGAC
>NW_027545056.1:0-469 GCF_008692635.1 Crocuta crocuta
GAACACGGGTCCGGGTGGGACCCAAGACGCTCTCCACAATGATTTTCTCATTGTGTTCCAACCACACACCTGCCCTTCTGGGTTTCCTTTCTCGGCCTCTGTGTCTGCCCAGAATCCCAGCGTCTCAGGCTGATCTCTTGCACCTTTTCACCGTGTTCTGGTCCAGGCCACCCCGTGGGGCACTGCCACTGACTTTCCCTCCAGTAAGTTCACGCAGTAGGCAGCTCTGGGGTCAAAGGACCTGATGTTCCTTCTATATCTGTTTTTGCTTTTGTTTTTTACCTATTGTGCTTGTGCTTGTTTCTCTGGGTCAACTTGACTCTCAGCCACCTGCCTCTTTTTTTCTGCTTTTTGGAAAGTCCTCCCATATCCAACCCCATAGCCCCCAAAGGCTGAACGCTGTGCCCCCTAAATCTATATGCCCAAGTCCCAACCCCTAGTACCCAGAATGTGACTATGTTTGAGACAC
>NW_027545057.1:0-469 GCF_008692635.1 Crocuta crocuta
CATTGAAAAGGCAGGCAGAAAAATATTTTTTAAATATAAAGAAAGAAAGCAAATGAGAGATAAATTATTTTTAAAAGAAACTATATGGAGGAAAAAAATATGACCCGGGAGAATTTTGAGGGGAAAATTTTTGTTGAACAACACTTTTTGAGGGCACCGGTCTAGGCTGTGACAAGACTGGGGATATATTCATTGTGACCTGTGAAGGAAACACACTGCTTCCCGAGTGCCCCACAGTGACAGAGGTGTGGCCCCAGGGCTGGGGGGCCTCACAGGAGGGAGCTGAGCTTCATGTACAGCCTTGTAGATCAGAATAGTAATGATTTTCTGTGTCTTGAGTAGGCAGAGGGTGGGAAAAAATTCTTGTAAAGCAGGAAACTGTGACCTGGAATGGGAAAGTAAGAAAGTATATATAGTTGGGGCGAATTTCAAAATCAGTACAAAGGTGAAGTCAGAAGAGAGGGGAAAA
>NW_027545058.1:0-469 GCF_008692635.1 Crocuta crocuta
AACCCACCACTGTGAGATCATGACCTGAGCCGAAGGCACATGCTCAACCGACTGAGCCACCCAGGCGCCCCTGTTCTTAAGTGTTTTCTAAAAGAGAAAACGATCTGTTAGTTGGATTAGTTTACTTTTTCCTAATGATTGGTACGGCCTTTTATTAAAAATCTCTCCTTTTCCCTTCGCTTTATTTTGTCGCCTTTTTAATTATGTTGTCTTATATTGCATGCTCATATAAGGTATTCTCTTTGCCCTTTTTAATACCATGTATTTGAGGCTATTGTACATCCCACAGGTACACTTTAGCCACGTTCAGTAGGCTCCCGAAAGCAGTCTAAAACCTATTGTTTAGCGTAAATCATCTAGTGAAATGGACCAGGAATGTAGAGTGAAAATAGTTAGAAGACTAATGCAAGTTCATTTCTTCCCTAAATATCAAGTCGTTCCTTTAAATTCAGAAGCTCCTGTAATTAGG
>NW_027545059.1:0-469 GCF_008692635.1 Crocuta crocuta
TCAATATAAATAAATATACACGAATAAAATATAGTTACTTAAACCAATGATGCTCTCAAACTTCTTTCTGTATCTGAGTACAGCTGATACTCTGTGTTATGTTATACTAACACACTGTGTATGTTAGTACAGCATTGCGATTCAACGATCCAACTTCTCACTTAGTTGTGAACCATTTAAATGTGGCCCTGCTCAGTCAGACACCAGAAAAGAATGGCATCTCCCATCCTGTCTTTTCCATCTTATTCCAGATGGTCAGAGCAGTGAAAAGGAGCCAAAGACAGAAGGACTATGCAAGGAAAAAAGTCTTTTCTCATGAATTATAAACTTTTCTATGTTAGAAAATCTAAAGCTAATCAGCAGATAAATCATTAGAATTAGCCTTCAATATAAGGCTAAGGACGTGGTACATAAGCAACTAAATTGCATCCCCATAAATTAGCAACAGTTGGAATCTGGTTTTCAAAAA
>NW_027545060.1:0-469 GCF_008692635.1 Crocuta crocuta
GCCCCCGAACTCTAACACTGGGGCTTCAAAAACCCACTTGATGGATGAGAATGTAAAGGAACTAAAGGCACACAGTAACCCGGTGGGCCCTCCAGTCAGTGGGAGCCGGGAAATGTCTGTGGGTAACAGCATCGGGGCGGGCTTACAGGGGTGATGGCCCCTAGCAGGAAGGGGGCCGACACGCCTGGACCCCTGGCTGCCTCCCCTGGCCCACGTGCAGTCCCCGTCACGCATGGCCCTGGCCCAGGCGCTGGGCATGCTTGAGAGCCCTGAGCGGCACACAGAAGTCACTCAAGGAAGCCACAGCCCCAGGCCACCTCAGGGAGGGAGGCAGGGAGCAGCCCCGAGAAGCCAGCTGCCAGGGGTCCCCAGTGCTCACTGACGACGAGCTATCTTCCCCGTGGGGACCCCCCACGGCACGCAATGGCAGGGGCCCCCATCCTGTCCACCCCCGGGGCCCTCCTGAGCC
>NW_027545061.1:0-469 GCF_008692635.1 Crocuta crocuta
TTAAGTGCCAAAAATAAAACATGAACATCTCCCCCAAATAAAACTGTGAAACTCCTAGGAGATAACGTGTGAGAAAACCTAGATGACCTTGGGTATGGCAATGACTTTTTAAATACAACACCAAAAGTATGATGCATGAAAGAAAGGATTAATAAGCTGGACTCTATATAAATGAGAACCTGCTCAGTGAAAGACAATGTCAAAAGAATGAGAAGACAAGCAACAAACTTGAAGGAGAAAATATTTGTAAAGGATAACATCTGGTAAAGAACTGTTAAAAGTCAACATTAAGAAAATAGCCCTGATATAAAATTGGGCCAAAGACCTTAACAGACATCTCACCAAAAATGTACAAATGTCAGGTAAGCATATGAAAACATGCTCTAGGGGCACCTGGGTGGCTAATTCCATTAAGCCTCTGACTCTCGATTTCGGCTCAGGTCATGATGTCACAGTTCTCATGATCTCA
>NW_027545062.1:0-470 GCF_008692635.1 Crocuta crocuta
AAAACAAGGTACGCTGGGGAAAATAGAAGTAGTTCAGTTTGACATGTCGCCTGGTGTAGGAAGTATGATCACAATGTATTGATCAGGTAGGTGGTGTAGACAGGAATGTTAATCCTTTTCTATCGAAGATATGATACTAAGCTCTCAAGGTCAGATATATGGCAGATAGGAATAGAGAAAGTCACTCAAGCAACACTGTGGATAATGGATAGAACTAAGGAAGGATGGAAGAAGAAAGCTATAATTCAGAAGAAAGAAAAAGCTATAATTCAGGTAAGGGATTGACCTATTGTGGTGGCAATGTAGTAGAAGTTATGAGAGTTTTGAAAGAGACGTAGATAACAGAATGAAAATAATTTAGCAACTAGGTGTTTGTAGAAGAAATACATGAAATGAGTTTACAGTGACTTCCAGTTCCTGGCCTATGTGATAGGGTAGACGTTGAAATCAAAGGAAATATAGGAAAAGGA
>NW_027545063.1:0-470 GCF_008692635.1 Crocuta crocuta
AAAAAAAGTACAAAAACACCCCCAAACAACAATCATGTTGTTGTGTTGTTCGTTTTCTGACATGTGTTTTCTGTTTTATCTCAGGAATCCTTAATCTGGCATCTGGAGTGATGGATCTACTTCAGTTCTATTTCCCAAACTCTTTTGATCCCCTCGCAAAGGACTGTGGCCTCTTTGATGGTCCCAAACCAACTGTCCTGGAGTCTTGTAGCATAAGCGACTTGGCAGTTTTGCTACAAGGGAACAAAAGGAAAACACAGCCTATTGAATTTGGAGCCCACCAGGTGAGCTTCCCGGGATTGTGCCTTGCGAAAGAAAAAGCAGTTTGTAGGTGAAAAAAGGTTTGGGAGACTGAATTATTCCACAGTGTAGAATTCAGTAGCCTCTCTTCCAGAATGGGTACATTTCAGAGACGGGTGAGTGAGCAGTTGTTAATGTGTCAGCTAGCCTGGTTGACCAAGTCCATGCCG
>NW_027545064.1:0-470 GCF_008692635.1 Crocuta crocuta
GGTATCCCGGGTATCCAGATGGCGGCAGCATTGGCAGAGACAATCCTTATATAGAAATCGGGGCTACTTATCATTGACAGAAATAGAAAGTTCTAATATTTTACCTTCCACAGAAGCTGACACAAGAAAAATATGAGGGAGTGGGGCTCTTTGATAAATATCCCAGAGATTTCATAGAAGATAATCAACAAACACATAGGTACACTCAGATGGCAGTGCCGTGGAAGGCAGCAGAGACAGAAAGAGAAGTCTCCAGAACAGAATTCTCACTGCAGCACAAAGACTGTTGCTGGGTATACTTCACACTTTCCAGAAACTCTACACCAGCAATGGACGATAGTTCAGTTGTGGAGCTGAAAAGATTACGAGTGGATGCATTTTATGTTGTTTAAGAGATGAACAGAGAGGTCGCTTAAGTGATTAGTTGTCTGACTCTATTTCCGGTGGATCTATATATTTTTAAGTGTTGT
>NW_027545065.1:0-470 GCF_008692635.1 Crocuta crocuta
ACCATCCATGTATCATAAAACTTAGCCCTTTAAAGTGTATAATTCAGTAGATTTTATAGTAGATTTCACAGAGTTGTACAATCATCACCACAAACCAATTTTAGATCATCCTATCACCTCCTAAAAAAACTTTGTACTCATCACTCAATCCCAATCCCTCTCTCACTCCTTCTTCCAGAATTATGCAACTACTAACTTACTTCTTGTCTCCATAGATTTGCCTCTTCTGGACATTTCACACAAATGTAATCATATACTATGTTTCCTTGAAGAAATTTTTTGGTTTAGCTCTTACACTTTGGTCTAAGATCCATTTTGAGTTAATTTGTTCATACAGTGTGAGGTAGGGGTTCAAACTCATTCTTTTACAATGCACATACTAATCACTGAAAAAAAGACTATCCTTTCTCTGTTAAAGTATCTCAGCACCTTTGTCAAAAATCAATTCACCATAAATGTAAGAGTTGTTT
>NW_027545066.1:0-470 GCF_008692635.1 Crocuta crocuta
CCTCCTCAGATGCCTCTGCCCCCACCTTCTTCCACTAACCCCTTCCTGGGCGCCCGCAGAACTCCTGTGCACCCTCAACTCCCAGCACGAGCGTCCCCATCTCTGTCCCCTACACCCTCGCACAGAAGGCCCTTCTTTGGGCTTTGGCTTCACCATTATACCTGTTTGCTGTCCCCTTCTCGTGCCGTACTTCTCGCTTCACACTAGAACGTCACGCACGTGTTCCCACAGCCTAGAACACAGCCTGGCGTTTAGACGCTCGTGGACGAACGACCGCCACACGTGCGCATCTCACGGAACGTGCCAGCACTGCTGTGGTCCTTGTATCCCCTCCCCCCACCCCCCAAGCAGCTGCAAGTCACGTGCAAGTCGTTGCCACCAGAGGCACCCGATTGAATGCAAGGTGGGAACGACATTTGCACACGTGCTTTAAGCCTTCGCCTTGCAGACGCTGACAGGCGCCCCCGTCG
>NW_027545067.1:0-470 GCF_008692635.1 Crocuta crocuta
AGAGAGAGTTTTTAAAAGACTCACAGACATGTAATTAAAATCTCAGTGTTGGGTTCTGAGGACGGTGCTGGGCGGCTCCCACCCTCCTTTCCGGAAACACAGATTTGTGGTGTTTGAAAGTGAGTGACAGGAGGCTAAAGTAAGACGGTACTAAATATACTGTCCTGGGCACTTCCGGGCAGCGGGGGAGATGTGGGATTTACTCGCCACCCACCGCCTCCTGCCCAGACAGACCAGCCTCAGCACCCGGCGGCCCTGCCTCCCCTCCAGCCTGCGCTTCACCTGCCCCTCCACGCATTCCTTCCTCCCCACCCCAAACCACACCGCGCCCCTGCTGCCCAGAGCCCTGAACCGACCGGCCGGAGGCACAGCGCTTGCTCCTAGGCCGAATTCCAGCCCTGGACGGTCAGACCACAGCCACGCATGGCCCATCCCCCACACTGGGCACCCCGGCACCCCTCACTGAGGCC
>NW_027545068.1:0-470 GCF_008692635.1 Crocuta crocuta
ATTGTAATAGCCACGTATGATGACAAATGGTAGCTCCACTTGTGGTGAACAGAGCATAATGTGTAAACTTGTCAAATTACTATGTTGTACACTGTGTGTCACCTATACTAAAAAGAAAACCATTTTAACAACTGGTCAGTTTAGATAACTATATTGCAATTACCTGTATCATGTGATTCTAATGGCCTTAACCATTGAGCATATGTTAACATATTACATGTCTTAGATTTTCATGAGATTGTTTAACATAATTTCCAGAAATTAAGTCACATTGCCTCTGCAGACTTCTGCTTGCGCTGTGCTTCAAAAACTGTATGTCTATGTGGGAAAACATTTGCTGCAACAACAGTGTTTTATTTGTTGAGTTAAGCAAGCAAGTTACCAATAAGTTATTTTTAACTTTTAAAACTCCAGTCTGGTTAATGTACAGTGTTATATTAGTTTCAGGTGTACAGTATAGTGATTCAACA
>NW_027545069.1:0-470 GCF_008692635.1 Crocuta crocuta
CCCAGGTGCCCAGGTCTCTCAGGTGCCCAGGAGGTCACCGGAGAGCAGTCCCCGAGAGAGAGCGCGGCACACCGGGACCCTCCCTGGCAGGGCTCTCCCTCGTGCGTAAGTGTGTTTACCTTTCCCAGGTTTGACTCCTGGACGCTGAAGCCCTTCCCCATCCAAGGGTCACCCCGTCCCCTTTACCGACGAGGACACCGGCTCGGGAAACTTCTCGGCTCTCTCTGGACTTCTCGGAACCAGAAGCGGTACACGGTGCCGTGCGCTCCTCTGTACCCGCTGCGTGACCCAAAGCTGGCCCGCAGCCAGGCCGCTTCCTGGTGCCCAGGCCCACGGCGGGGTAGGAAGGGCCTTTCCCGCGTGGAAGAGGGCCCGTCACAGCTGTCGCCCTCGGGCGGCGCCGGGCGGGGCAGTGGGGGCCTGGCCAGAGCCTCCCGGAAGGGGCGGCGGCCAGGGCGGCGGGGCACCTC
>NW_027545070.1:0-470 GCF_008692635.1 Crocuta crocuta
CTGTTGATATCTCCACCTGAGTTTGCACATTTTTCTATCTGCCCTTTAATATGTCCAATTTTTGCTTCATGAATTTGAGGCTACGTTATCAGTTGCATACACATTTATGACTGTTGTGGATTCATGATGCTTTGGTAATATAATCTCTGTGTAATACCCTACGTGTAGGACTCCTTGTCTTGAGGTCTGCTTTGTTTGATGTCAGTATCAGGCCACCTTTCTAATGCCTTGTGGTTGCCCTCACTTTTAATTTCCATTTATCTGTGTTTTTATATTTAATGTGCATTTATTAAAAACAGGATATTGGTGGCTCTGGTTACTTATTAAACATAACAATCTTTTCCTTTAATTTGGAGTGATTTTCCATTTTAATATAAAGTAACTTACAATTTGGTTTTGAGCCTACAGTTTTGTTGTTTGTTTTCTCTTTGCTCTGTCTATTCTTCTTCTGTTCAGTTAATCCTTTGCTG
>NW_027545071.1:0-470 GCF_008692635.1 Crocuta crocuta
CTTCCTCTGAGAGCATTCGGAGCACGATTCTCTTGGGACAAGGATGCTACAGTAACCGCCCCGCTTAGTGACCTGTTCTACTTACTCAGTGTAAGAACTTGGCCCTCACAGACGTCGGGAGATTTTCTTCTAGTCTGCTTCATAAAATTGTGCAAAACTGCTCTAATTCTGAGTTTTCACCTACGTTCCCGGTTGGCTGTTGAAAGGACAAGGCGCAGCAGCGAGAGTGGCCGGTCAGGTCCCCGCGTGCGGCCCCGGGGCCGCCTGCTGTGCTGTGCAGGGAGGGGCGGGTGGGGTGCCCTGTGGTGCCCGCGAGTGCAGAAGGGGGAGGCAGGGCGGGATGCCACACGCGGGCGGCCAACTTCAGGGAGATGCCTCACCCGGCAACTAGCAGCCATAAGACCTTCTGAGTCAGAAACGTCCCTGCTTCGCGTCGCTGGACCTTCTGTGCTGGGAATCCTTCTCCGTGA
>NW_027545072.1:0-468 GCF_008692635.1 Crocuta crocuta
GCTTGGGATACTCTCTCTCTCTCTCTCTCTCTCTCTGCCCCTCCCCTGCTTGTGAGTGCATGTGTGCTCTCTCTCAAAACAAATAAACTTAAAAAAAAATTAATCAGGTGGTGACTCCAATTGTAGCTGCTATTCCAAATACAGTGTATTTACTGGAATTGTTCAATATAACTCCCAGAACTTGGTATGCAGGTATGCTTGGCTAATGACTCTTTCTGTATACTAAGTTTCAAGTACTACCAGAAACCATTTACTTTAACTGCCAAGGACAACAGTATAACCTGGGGATGCCTAGCTGGTTCAGTTGGCAGAGCATGCAATTCTTTTTAAAAAAATGTTTGTTTATTTTTGAGAATGAGGAGAGAGGCAGAGAGAGAGGGACACAAATGATCCGAAACAGGCTCTGCGCTGACAGCAGAAAGCCGAATGCGGGGCTTGAACTCATGAACCATGAGATCATGACCTGAG
>NW_027545073.1:0-470 GCF_008692635.1 Crocuta crocuta
AGAGAGAGAGAGAGAAAGAATCTCAAGCAGGCCCTGTGCCGACAGCAGGGCTCCATCTCACAAACTGTGATATCACGACCTGAGCCGAGATCAAGAGCCAGATGCTTAAGTGACTGAGCCACCCAGGCGCCCTTATTTGATATTTTTTCACAGGTATTGGATGCCCTTTTTGCTTTGTAGTCGCTCCTTCTTCACGTTTCACCGGGTGACTCTGCGTGGTACTTTGTCAAGGACTCTGCCCCTTTCCTCGGCTACACGATGAACCCGTGAGAGCATCCGCATTTCTACTACCGAATTTTTCATCTCTAACATTTCTGTCTGACTTTTTCCTACACTTTCCATCTCTTTGCTGATACTGCTCATCTGATCTTGTTATACACCTTCTCCATCAGAGATTCCAGCATCAACATGCTTCTAATTGTTGTTGAGGTTCCCCATCAGTTACAACATCTGTATCATGTCTGAGTTTA
>NW_027545074.1:0-470 GCF_008692635.1 Crocuta crocuta
ACCCATGGCTGAGCGTCAGCAGCACTGCAAGTGCAAGGACTACTGTAGCTACCACGTGCACGCAGGCCACAGACAGGATAGGGCGGGGCACAAGCCTTGCAGCTGCTCCTGCTGTGGGAGAGCTTCTCCCTCAGGATCACCTCAGCAGTCATGCCCCACAAGTACCCTCCACAGATGGCCCTTCAAATGTGGCCAATGTGAGGCAGCTTTTGCCCAAAGGATCCACTGCAGACGCACATAGTGCAAAGAGGAGATGTTGTCATGCCATGTGTGTGGCAAGAGGCTTCTATTTCGGACCCCAAGAAGGTGCACTGCCAGGACCGTCACCATGTCTGTGAGCTCTGCAACCACAGTACTGGTGAAGTCTGTCCTACAGCAGCAGTGAGGATGGCGGTGGCCCACCCCTCCCCAGCTGGGGGCTCCCTGTCAGCCCAAGAGGGCACTGTTGCTCTCAGAATTTCCTCCCAGCC
>NW_027545075.1:0-470 GCF_008692635.1 Crocuta crocuta
TTAACCTTTGCGAAAGGTTAAGGGTAGCTTTTGCTGTAAGGTCACATTCTGAGAACTGAACGTGGAAGTGATTGGCGAACCACAGTCTTCCAGGAACTCACAATGCAGAAAAGGGTAAAGTTTCCCCTAAACCCCAGCCCTCCTCCCCACTGGATGTCACTGCAGCCGGATGATGGATGTGCGGGGCTGGGTGCCCCCAGGGCCCGGGGTCAGGTCACCACGGCTGCACGGCTAGTGCCTGTCGCTCCCTCCCAGGAGCTAGTTTGGGCCCGAACGTGCAGCTGGAGACCCGGGCACTGTCTTCTCTGTCCTTTCCCGTGTCGTGTTTCTGGACGACCGCTGCCCGTCAGAGCCTCGCCTTCCACCCGTGGGATAAACTGTGCAGGACAAGAAACGTAGGGGGAAGACCAGCCTCCTTCCCTTAAAGACGAAAGTAACACAGTTTGTCAAGCAGACTTGCTAAGCAATTC
>NW_027545076.1:0-471 GCF_008692635.1 Crocuta crocuta
AAAGAAAATTGAATAGATAGACCAGCGAACAGACTGAAATACGATATTACATCCTTTTCCACTAGAAGTCAAACTGTGAAGCACTTCATAGTCAGCAAACTAAGCAAATTAAGCAGGAACATTTGTGATGTTCCAGAAGAGCGAGGTGGGCCAGTTGGGCAGGGTTTAGTGTAACAGCTCCGTTCTCTGCTAGATGCTGCTGCTTAGCTTACTGGATGAGTTGTTGTGGTGCCTGTAGGTGTGTATGCACATATACAGGCAGGGTGAAAATGGTGTCACCCAGGTACCCAGTCTAGTGTCAGAACTCCATGCTCTTCCCTTCCCAGAATCTAGCACCTAGTCTTTGTCTCCAGTTTCCATCCACTCTCTGCTTCTACACTGTCTGTGAATAAACCATCAGGTTTCCGGGTGGCACCTCCCTCCTGAGCTTTATCTGAGATGCGGCTGTGTTTCCCAACCCCTCACTTCTGA
>NW_027545077.1:0-470 GCF_008692635.1 Crocuta crocuta
TAGAAACAGGGGAGAACTATAGCCCCGACCTCACTGATTTGGGACATGGTTCATGTCAGCCAGGGCTCACTATCATCAATGGCTGTCTGAATGCTGACAGTAACTAGCATTTATCACCTACTTTGTGCAGGACCCAGTGGTAAGCATTGTATGGGCGCTGAGCCACACAGCATTGCTTACCTTCGACTTCTTGACCTACAAGAATAGCAATTTCATGTGGTTCAACCTAATACAGAGGATTTCATTTGTTGCCAATAATTAAACATCAGGAGACATCATGTAAAAATCTGGCTCTGGCGGCTCTTGGAAGTTGGGGTAACTGTGCATACGGGTTCCTGGTGGCACATAGCGACATTTGGCTGGAACTGGGCAGAGGCTGTACCTTTAGATGTGTGTTCTCCATTCCCCACAAATCCCACTGATCCCCACAGTCAGCTCACGGCTGCCAGAACCTGGGCCCTGTTGCCTTC
>NW_027545078.1:0-470 GCF_008692635.1 Crocuta crocuta
CCCACGCCACCTCTGCCTCCTAACACGCGAGAGCACACGGATCGTAAGTGCTCCCTGGTGGCGCGTTGGGGCTTCACGAGGGCTGGGGACATATTGTGTTGTTTGAGGCTAAAGTCTCAGCGCTCGACACACAGTAGGTGTTCAATACATATTTGTTGAATGAATCAACGGTTGGCATCATTCATCTGAACAATAATAATGATTTGGGTTCCTATGTTGGGTGTAAAATAGTAGAGGCTTCAGAAAAAATTACGCCTTCTCATGTGACACATAACAATTGTGTCTTTGTCCTTTGACCTAAGCTGACCTGACAGTGGCCCAGGGATGGTGGCTTGGCACACAAGGCAAGCACTGGATGGGGGGTAAGAGATGTCTGTGCCGCAGAAGACGGGGTCCAGGGTGTCTCTCGCTAGCTGGGTGGCCTTGGCTGAGTGAGTCTCCCTCTCTGAGCCTCAGGTTCTTCTTGTGTC
>NW_027545079.1:0-469 GCF_008692635.1 Crocuta crocuta
GTTGAGCGTCCGACTTCAGCTCAGATCATGATCTCACGGTTCGTGAGTTCAGGCCCCGCATCAGGCTCTGTGTTGACAGCTCGGAGCCTGCAGCCTGCTTCAGATTCCGTGTCTCCCTCGCTCTCTGCCCATCCCCCACTCACACTAGATCTCTCTCTCAAAAATAAACATTAAAAAACATTTTTAAATAAAAATATTTTTAAAAAAGCAAATGGATAAGAGGCGTGCAATACCATATATGTTGTTGATTCCAGATCTTTCCATTTATATACCTATGTACTAAAGGAATAAAAACACCTTGGTGGTGATACTCAATAACCTCAGAATGTTGTTTCCCCTGAGAGGGATGAAAAGGAAGGCATGTGAGTAAGAGTTTTGTCGTTTCTGATGTGAATACTACCTGACTGCCTTTAGGTCCAGTTCATTTTCTAGTGAATTTTCAGCAATTTGAGGTTTTCGCATTGAATCC
>NW_027545080.1:0-471 GCF_008692635.1 Crocuta crocuta
TCTTTGCTTTTTGCAAGTTCATCTGAGGTGGCGGGGCAGCCGGAGGGCCAGCTTCTGTGTGGCCTCACTTGCATGGTGGGCAAGTTGGTCTGGCTCGCAGATGAAAGGTGAGCCAGGGGAGTGGGCCAGTGACTTCAGGCCCTCTTCATGGGAGTCTCTCAAGGCACAGCCTGGACTTTCTCACAACATGACGGTCAAGTCCCAAAGGCAATAACGCCAACAGGGCCCGGAAGCATTGCCCATATCTAACCCTTAGAGTCACAAGGTGTTGCTTCGGCCGTCTGTTATTTATGGAAACGGTCCCACAATCTGCCCTGTTCCAAGACAGAGGACACAGACCCCGCAACTCAGTGGCAGGAGTAAGAGTCAGGTTGTAGGAGAAGTAGAAGCTACTGTCACAGCCATCTATGGAAACTACAATCTACTGCTATCACAAGTCATCGTAAATTCAGAAGAAAAAATGAAATGGGC
>NW_027545081.1:0-471 GCF_008692635.1 Crocuta crocuta
CTGAGACACTCAGGAGCCCCAAATGGGATCATTTTCTTAATGTCTTTCTGCTGGTTCATTATTCGTGTATAGAAATGCTATGGATTTCTGTATATTGATTTTGTACCCTATGACCTTACTGAATTCATGGATCCGTTCAAGTAGTTTTATGGTGGAGTCTTGAGGGTCTTTTTATATATAGTATGTCATCTGCAAATAGTGATAGTTTTCCTTTTCCCTTACCGAGGTGTATGCCTGTTCATTTTTTAAAAAATCTTCTGATTGCTGTAGCTAAGACTTGGGGTACTGTGTTGAATAAAAGTGGTGAGAGTGGACATCCTTGTCCTGTTCCTGGTCTTAGGGGAATAGCTTTCAACTTGTCACCATGGAATATAATGTTAGCTGTTATTGTTTTTACATTGAGGTATATTGCCTCTAAACGTACTTTGTGGAGAGCTTTTATCATGAACGGATGGTGTAGGGGCACCTGGG
>NW_027545082.1:0-471 GCF_008692635.1 Crocuta crocuta
CACGGCTCTGAAGATGGCTGACGGGGTCCAATCTCAAGTTTTCTCGGAATGAGCCAACGTCTCACAAGTGAGATACTGACCAAAATCGGAGACTGAGGATGCAAGATACAAATGGACAGTGGCCTGGCCATCTATAAAAATAGGAGTCTGAGCTGAGGTCTGCAGCAACCAGCCCAGGAAATCAACCCATTTTCTACAGCTTCAGCATATTATCTAGAAGTCAGACTTGTAGCTGTCAGACCACCTTCTCAAGTAACCAGCCCCGGAAGCTAAACAATAACCTCTGGACTGCCTGTCCCCAAAGAGTCAGCATTTGATTGGTAACTGGGAGGATCCCTGAATATGTCCCCACTTGCCACTTGAGACCAGCAGATGACATCACAGATGCACCCCTAACAATTACATGAGATGCCCTTCCTCTAGAACACTGACTATAGCTTCCTTGCGCCAGGAATCTCCTGCATCACTGTG
>NW_027545083.1:0-471 GCF_008692635.1 Crocuta crocuta
AAGTTAGGGCTCAGGATGGCACTGGTAGGAGCCATATGGTCCTCTTTGACCAATGATCTCAAGGCTGTTGCCCTCTGGGGCCCGCATCTGATTGCCTGTGTGTGGCACCCATGGATTCTTCTGTCAACTACTCTCTTGTTCCCTCTAGGAACCTACCAGTGTACCTGAGCATAATACCTGGAGAAGCATTTAGCTGACCAGGAAAACAGCCAAGGTGGCTCTGGCTGGATAAGTTTCACTCAAGGAATATGTGGCTTGAAATGAAACTAGGCAATGGTTGAGGTATTTTGAGCAGGAGACATGGTTCTGGCTCTCCTCTAGACCTATCTGTACGCAGCCGCATCAAGACCAACTTCATGGGTATGTGACCTGAACAGTTGTAAAGGACCCTGTGCATAGACGGGTTTAATGCTCTCTTGATGTCATGTTGAAATTCTTAATGTTTTTGTTTGTTTGTTTGTTTGTTTGTTT